>NW_026930966.1:0-46792 GCF_032062105.1 Saccostrea cuccullata
AAAACTATGAAAAAATGTGTTAATCACTAAAATATGTGTACAGACACTGTGACATTATGTCAGATGCATCTGTTTTCTGCATAATGTGACGTGATTTGCAAATGACGTCATAATAGTCTTACTGACGCCTGACTGTCGAAATAAAATTTTAATTTGCATTTGTTTACTTTGCATTAGCTGTCGTGTGAATGCAATTTAATTCGCATCAGTTTGATTCGCATTAGTTTACTTCACATTAATTTACTGAGAATTAAACTTGTCGTGTGAACAGGGCATAAGATACCGTCAGTTGATGGGCAACAGGTGATCAGAAAAATTCCCTTAATTTTATGGTTTATGTGTCTCATCTAAAATGTATAATGGTTTACAGTTGTATATTAAAATGTTAGCCCTAACTAGAATAAATATATTGATAATGAAATTTAATGACTCTTAGAACATGGTTGTAATAAAAAATCATTATTTGTCATGTTCAGGTGATTGATATAATCAATAATGTCTACAAGGCCTTCCAGCAGGAATCAAGAGAGGGAAGGGTAAAGAATATTGCAAACCCTTTTAAGCGCCTTGTGGCAGCGACAGGTAAAGAATTTCTATACAAGTTCTAAGATATAGATAAAGAAAAGATTACTTATGATGAAGTGCTAGGAGCTTAGGATTTTGCTTTAATATGAACATGATTTACACTATTTTAGGGTGTACTTTGTAAAGAATCTGTCATTTAAGTTTCAACTTTTTTGCCAAGTTGTTCTTCAGAAAACAATTTTTAAAAGATGCCACCCAAATTTTTGCTAATTTTTTATTACCTGCCAAAGAGCTAAAAAGATTATCTCTGAATTTTATCCTGTGACAGATTAGTTCAATAAATCACTTCTATATATTAGGATTATCTGAGAAGAGTCTTAGGGCCAAGATTAAGACTGCAGACCCTGTAGAGACAGTTGTAGAAGACTTGCAAGTCCCTCCTGTAGAGCAGAAGTTCCACTCCAATAAAGGACTTGATGACTTCGATGAGGACCTGGTGAAAAGGACCATCCATGAGATGCAGTTGAGGGGCGAGTATGTTTCTCTCCGTCGACTGTCAGCTGTGTTGGTAGAAAGGGGAATAAGGATTACCAAGTCATCACTGGGACGGCTTGTGAAGAAACTTGGATTCAGGTAAGGTATTCTAGAGGCAAATGATGAAGTTCCAAAATTATGAAAACCTTGACCTTGTATTTTAATGTAAAACAAGAATGGGGTCTGAGTAACTTTTGTGATGCAGTTCTTTACCAGTTCTTATATCTATCGTGGTCACTTGATTTGAATGCTTTCCTGACATAATGGTTCTTGAGAAGAAGATTTTTCCTATATATTTCGATATAAAAATTGGATTCAGGGCTCATGATTTTAACAATTTAATATCTACACTATCCCAGGATGCCTCCACATAAGTTTCAGCTATCTTCGCCCACTGGTTCTTGAGAAGAAGATTTTTAAAGATTATTCCTATATATTTCTATGTAAAACTTGGATTTCCCATTGTGACCCTACAGGGTGTGTCATGACAATTTAGAATCTACACTAAGGAACATTAATTTCAGCCTTTCTGGCCCAGTGGTTCTTGAGAAGAAGATTTTTAAAGATTTGTTCTATATATTTCTATATAAAACTTGGATTCCCTATTATGGCCCCGCCCTACTGGAACAACTTACTATCTACATAAAAATTTCATAAGTTTCAGCTTTCCTGGCCCAGTGGTTTTGAGAAGAAGATTTTTTAGGATACCTATTGCTATCTGTTTTTGTCCGTCGTCCGTCGTCTGTATCGTGCGAACATTTGAACATTTTCAGCTTCTTCTTGAAACCACTGAACCAATTTTAACCAAATTTGGCATAGAGCATCTGTGGGCGAAGGGGAACAAAAATTGTGAATTTTATGGTCCCTGCCCCCCTGGGCCCTGGGGGGGGTGGGGCAAAAACCACTAAAATTAGTGCAATCTTTAAAAATCTTCTTCTTTACTCCTGGACATCAAGCAGTCAAACTGTTAAAATGATTGTAATCAGCATTAAGTCCTCTACCAAAATTGTGAAATTCATGGCCCCAGGGTCAGGGGTTCTAGTACTAGGGCGGGGCTAAATAGGTTATATAGTGAAAATGCATTATTTCTTTGAAATTCTTCTTTTCTGCTCCTTGGCATTAAATAAACTAACCAAGTGCATAGTTGAGTTGTAAATGACTGCCTCTTCCAAAATTGTGAATTTCATGGCCCCAGGGCAAGGGGTTTTAGTACTAGGGCGGGGCTATATAGATTATATAGTGAAAATGCAAAATTTCTTTGAACGTCTTCTTTTCTGTTTGTGGGCTTTGAATAAACTAACAAAGTGCATAGCTATGTTGAATAAGACTGCCTCTTCTAAAATTGTGAATCTAATGGCCCTAGAGTCAGGGGTTCTAGTGGCAGGGCGGGGCTATATAGATTATATAGTGAAAATGCAAAAATTCTTTGAAATTCTTCTTCTCTGTTCATGGGGATTAAATAAACTAACTAAGTACATAGCTATGTTGAATAAGACTGCCTCTTCCAAAATTGTGAATTTCATGGCCCCAGGGTCAGGGGCTCTAGTGCTAGGGTGGGGCTATATAGATTATATAGTAAAAATGATTTATTTCTTTGAAAATCTTCTTCTTTACTCCTGAGTATTAAATAAACTAACCAAGTACGTACTAATTATGTTGAATAAGGCTGCCTCTTCCAAATTTGTGAATTTCATGACCCCTGGATTAGGGGTTCTGGTGTTAGGGTGGGGCTTTTTTGATTATATAGTGAAAATGCATAAATTCTCTAGAAATCTTTTTTTCTACACCTGGGTATTTAACCAATGAACTATGTACATAGTTATGAGAAGGAAGGATGCCTCTTTGAGATTTGTGAATTTCAGAGCCCCTGGGTCAGGGCTTCTTGTATTAGGGTGGGGCTCTAATGTTTATTTAATGAAAATGCATGGATTCTTTGAAAATGTTTTCCTTTTTTCTTGGGTATTATGCCAATGATCTTAGTATATATTTATGACAAAGAAAGCTGCTTCTTTCAAAAACGGTTATTTTACTGGCCCCTGGGACAGAGGTGCTTTTGGGGGGGGGGGGGGGGTACATAATCTGAAAATTATTTAATACATTGAAATCTGCACTTTGGTATTAATCAACAACATTATGAAATAAAACTTAAATGGTGCCTCTTTCAAAATTGTGTCAGAATTCCATGGCCTCTGGTTTAAAACATGAATCAAATTTAATTTGTTGGAAAGTTGTTGCATGATACTCAGGTGACCTATAAGGCCCATGGGCCTCTTGTTGGTGACCCCACCCTATTTTTGTCTTTTCTTGATTATCTCCCCTTGTAAGGGGACTTGGCCCTTCATTTTAACAATTTAAACTCCCTTTCACCCAAGGATGCTTTGTACCAAGTTTGGTTAAAATTGGCCCATTGGTTCTTGAGTAGAAGTCGAAAATGAAAAGTGTACAGATGGATGGACGGACGGACAAAATGTGATCAGAAAAGCTCACTTGAGCCTTCGGCTCAGGTGAGCTGAAAATCTATAAATGTTTCACATACTATTTGCAAATTACAGATTAATTGGAAAAGATTTTTTTTTCAAAATAACAGTTGGCTCATGTGAGCTTTAAAATATCATTTACATTAAAAGAAACTTTTTATTCATTATTTTTTTTCTTTTTTTTTTCCAGATTCTACAAGTCTGGTTCAAATCGGAGGTTTATTGGTGAGCGTAATGACATCGTCAGTATGCGCCATACTTACCTGAGGTCCATCCGAAACTTTAGAGAGGCGGGTCGTCCAATTGTGTACTTGGATGAGACTTGGTTGAACACCAATCATGTAGCGAGGGGAGATTGGGTGGACTGTCCTAGGACTTCTACCTCTGCCTTTGAGTCACATCGTGAAGGTCATGGGCGCTTCGTCCCACCTGGGAAGGGGTCTCGTCTGATAATTGTGGATGCTGGTTCTTCGGCTGTAGGCATGATCCCGGGATCAAGCCTAGTTTTTGAGTCGAAAACTGGCACTCAGGATTATCATGATGAGATGAACTCGGGAAACTTCACGAGGTGGTTCACTGAGCAGTTGCTCCCTAACCTACCGGGTAATTCAGTCATTGTGATGGATAATGCTTCCTATCACAGTCATCTGGATCCTGAGTCTAAGTGTCCGACATCGTCGGCGCGGAAGGCCGAGATCCAGTCTTGGCTTGATAGAAAGGGTATCCATTACACCCCGGCAATGATCAAGGCTGAATTACTCACGTTGGTGAAGCAGCACAAGCCTCGTCCTAAGTATGTGATTGACGATTTGGCTTCACAGGCAGGTCACACAGTTTTGCGTCTACCTCCTTATCACTGTGAGCTGAATCCCATCGAGCTGGTCTGGGCTGAATTGAAAAGCTTCGTCGCCAGGAGCAACGCCACGTTTAAGAAAGACAAAGTGATGGAGCTATTCAATCAAGCAAGATCAGCTTACGATGTGGAGAAGTGGAGGAGGGTCGAGAGCCACGTGATAAATGAGGTGGAGACAAAACTGTGGAAACTTGACGGAGTTCAAGATGACGAGGTCGCTCCGGTGATCATTGACTTGACGGACTCCGAGGACAGTGACAGTGACTTAGACTCAGATTTTGGTGATGACGAAAGTGACGCTGACTCTGACGTTTCCATGAACTCCGTCAAGGAATCTGATGATGAAGTCACTTGTTACATATGTGGTGACTATAATGCTCCTGGACGGTCACGAAAGATTGCGTGGGTGGAGTGTGAGTTGTGTAAGAGGTGGAGTCACCGCATATGCACCAAGCCCTCTCTAAAGTCAGGTAAGTGCCTCCGATGTTGGAACAGCTTGTACGGACTGAATCCGCTTTCTTCATGAGCCTTTCCTCTGATGATTGGTGAACTGTTCCTCTTTAAAGGTAAACGAAAGATTATTAATCATTGATGCATGTATCAGCTGATGATTAAAATATATATGTTTAATATTATATTTTGAAATACCTATATTTGAGAATAATAATTTGTTGCAATAAACCATGATTCAGCATGTTTATTGACATTTTTCTACAAAATGTTACGTCATTGCCTTATTTCTTAAATTATATTTATTCAAGGAGGTGATCCTTGATAAAAAAAAAGTATTCAATTCAAATTTGGATACTTTATTTACTTGAAATACCTGCAAATCGATTTCTTCAACAAGACTTCCTCACTGATAAATCTGTGTCAGAAAATATTCAAAATTAAAATGTATTCAGAAAATATTTGTTTCAATTAATACTGATTAATTAATTTGAAAATAGACAATGTGACATATTATTAATGGCCATTCAACAATCAGTAAGTGTAAATAATTAAAATGAAACAATGGGCATGAATAATAAGATATTTTTATTCCTATATCTGTTTTTATTGAATCAGCTGTTGATTCTAATCTATGGTTATTACAGAAAAGAACATGAAATACAGAAAATTTTGAGTTGAAAGATGTCAGTTTCTGAGGGCAGAAACTTTTGTGAAAAAGGTCAATTACCATAAAACTTGATCTGTATCTCACCATAATAAAGAGACATATTCCAATAATCATATTATCTTCAATTAAAAAATGCTAATTAAAAAAAATTGAATTAATGCACTTCAACATCAATTTTCAAGATTTTTTTTGGAAATTGGACCAATCAACAGTTAAGAACAGAATTTGATTTATTAATCTTTAATACATGGGCAGCTCAATATCCGACATACGTCAAACATAAGAAAAAAAAAGACTGGAAATGACTAACTTTGACAGAACAACAGACAAAATGACAGTTTGAAACAGGTAAAAGTATAGTAATCACTGTATTCTATGGCCATTTCATGGTGGCAGGGGGTACACAGTTTCTTTTATTTCTTTTTATTTTGCTTAGAAATTTTTACACAGTTTATCATTTCAGTGGTGATATGAATCTATGATACATGCATTGTTCAATGATTAATTCATCTTTCAATAGGTGGGACTGTGTGTAACTTATCTTTTTTTTGTATATGGTCTTTATCTTTGAGAGTTTACCTTACAAATCTGAAATTATTCTCATGACCAAATGGTGAAATTTTTATTTCACCATCTATCACTTAAAGAAATTAAGATAATTACTGGTTTATATTCCTATTTGTGCATCAATGCAAACTTAAAATCAACATTATGTGAGTATGTTTGCAGAGAAGTTGATCAGGAATTTGTGCGCTCTTGCTATTTCATAGATGACTTCAAACTTTATTTTCTAAAAAAAAAAAAACCAGGACATAGGTGGAGAAATGTTTATATTACGGTACCGAGCATGTGTGATATAAAATGAATACACTCAGACGGATCTTACTCTTATTTAATTAACAAATTAAGATTTTATTTATTTAATACATTTCGAATAAATTGAGAAGTATTAAGTAAACTCACTACTGTAGTTTATATAGTCTAATTCCTTATAAAAGTTACATATACCATTACCTGCAGTTCTGTTTTAAGTCTTATTTGGGGTGAAATTGAAAATTGCACTGTCTTGTAAACCAATACACATGATAAGTTACACACAATGCCCACTACCGAACCAACAAACCTGACTTTGGATGAGTGAATCTGCTTCCCCTTTTCTGTATCTCCTGCATGTTAACTTTTCACAGGCCAGCATTTAGTCTCAGTTCGTTATTGATGTCCACTTCTCCTCTACAATGTGGGACTTGCATTATTAATATTTTTTCATATCTTAATACAGTTAACTTATACTTTGTTGTAAAATTCTATCACATACTAAAAATATGGTACAAGAAGTTTGAATTCATTTGTAATTTTTCTATTGAAACATAGCTCATTCAAGCAAAATGTAATTAATTCCTATTGTAGATCCATGTTAAATTTGCTTAATCAGTATACTGTGATTAGATAAAATCTGCTGTGATATATTTATTATAAATATGTTATTGTTTACTTGTATACATTTATTTTCAGTATACAAATTTATGACACCAACAAATTAACTAAACTTGTACTGTAATAATGAATTAATCATACATGTAAATATGTTTTTTTTTCTGTCTGAGTATAAATATATACACACAATACGCCATGATGTATTAGCTGCGATAAAAAAGCTGTGATAGAAATTTTGCCATAATTACGGATTTTTCCTATTGTTTACATATACATGTATATTAAAACACTGTGATAAGAACTTGGTTGTTATAAATTTTTTCCACTTATGTACCTATCATTAATTTAATTAACTGAAATTGATTTATTCCATTGAATGAAAAGATTATTCTTGTTCATTATTTGTAATATTATAATACTTATTATATAAGTGCCATGCAGTGACATAGATTTGTGATGTTTAAATTAATTGAAAGATGTTTTCACACAGAGACATTATTATTATTACATGCTATCTACAGGTAATGAATTTTTGCTCCAAATTCTAAACAGTTTTTTTGTAATGACTCTATGTTTGCATTATGGTTATATCATGTAATACTTAAGGTTCTTTTTACCAAACAATGAATGTGTACAAAGGTGGTGTGAAAGGCACTATGCAGCAAAACTATAGTCATAATAAACATATATCAAGTATCTGTTACAGGTTGTAGTCTAGCATAGCAGTAATTCACTGCATATATTGTTACAAATCTAGACTACTTAAGCAAAATATGGTGGATTATATTCACATGTATTCCTACATGGAACCATGAATGACATATGATTACAGTGGTTATATCCAGTACACATTTCATTGTTGGTTTACATGATATGGAGTCACTGGCACGACAGAGATGTCTGTAAACTTCCGTCTTTGTGACATTACCATATGCTTACATACAGGGCAAACAATTTCATTTCTTAAAATTACTTTTTATACATTTGATATACTGGTATAGCAAATAGTTTCTGTGTGTTAAATATCTAGAATTGGAATTTTTTGCTGACATGAACTCTAATTTCTCACATTTACTGATCTATTCAATTTAATATCATGATTGTAAAAAAAATCAGACTATATCATACACTATGACTATATTATATATATGAACTTTTCTTCAAATGAAAAAAGATTGTTAATTTATATCAAGTTATTTTAGCTTAATCATGTGTGTCACTGTACATGTTCATCTTATTTACTCTATGTTAATCATGTTATAATACGTTTGTGGTTTTTCTATTAATATGTGAAATAAATTTGCTGTTATTACATTTAACTGAGGTTTTTTTTTTTCTTTTTCAAATATATGAAATACAAGTATTGAAATCCTTAGACAATATGCTATTCATTCCTTTAAAGAAATGATTTAGCTAGTGATTCACTGACTGACATGAAACCCAAACTATGGATTATAGCAAAGAATAAGTAACATTTTCAAACAATGGAAAAGTTTAACCCTGAGATGTATCAATGACCAAGAAGGATATGGAGATAACGAACAGTATTCAATCTCAACGTCCATTAAACAATATACAAAATAAGAGCAGAGCAAACACGGACCTCCGAAACATCAGAGGTGGGATCAGGTGCCACGGAGGAATGAGCATCCCCTGTCGACCGGTCACACCCGCTGTGTGCTCATTGTCATGATCAGGAAATAACGGAAAAAATCCGTCAGTGTTTTTATGAGAGATCAATAAATTTATATCATACATGTATTACAGCAAGGAAATCAAGGGATTGAATATTATTGAGTATCTGATGAAATTCTGATACACCTGTACCTTAAATTTAGATGTTCTGTGAAGTCATTAATTTTTGTGGGGGTTTAATTTTCATTGTTTTTGAGGAATGGAGTGATTAACCCACAAATTTCTGACCACAACAAAATTTAAACTTTCATATGCATGATATGCATTACCACTACACATTTTCAAACTATGACATCAAATCCCCAGATTTATTTTTTAACCACAATTTTTTTCCTCAAATACTTGAAAATTTGACCCCGCAAAACTAAGTGATTTTACAGTATCTAAGTGTTCCAAAGTTATTTATGAATGAATGTCATACGAACGAATTGAATAATCATATGGCTGTCTGTCATTATCCCAAGGTTGTATACATGCATTTTGTATGCATTTGTTTACCATGATCTTACCAATCAGGAAATGGAAATCCTTCACAATTTAAAACTCCAGTCTCTTGTTAAATTTAAAATTAAAACGCAGAGTACACATAGACTGGGATATAGACAACTTCTTCAACAGTATTTTTTTTTACTTTTAATATAAACAGGCCTGTTCATTCAGGTAGATTTTTTTCGTGTAATCTGGTGTTATTATTATACATGAATATATCGACTTATTGGCCCTTAGTAGTATAAAGCATGTAAAGTGAAAGTAGACCTGTCGACACGTTTCATTGTTTGTGCAAAGGCTAGAGCGAAATAACCAAGCTTCTTATGAATTCAAAGTCATTCACTATTGTAGTAATTTGCGAAAAAATGTGTCTTTAATTGTTTTTCCCCGTTTTTCATTGTTCATTTATGTTTTTTTTTTCTTCCAAGCACCTGTATTTGACTGCCGGGAATAACCTAAAATTTATTCTTTCTTTTACATTTACGATCATTGTATTTTCAAATAATGTTATAACTGATTACATTTCTTTTTAATATATTTATAAAGCAGTCAGAAAAACTTACATTTGGTAGAGGGTAAGCTGTGAACATCTCTTGCATCTTCTTGACATCCGTTCTATAGATAGCCTATAGAGGTGTGCGTTTCCACTTGTACAGCATTGATTCGGTTTACCACTGTTTACTTTCCCATTGTTCGTGATAATATCCGTTAAAATATATTTGAATACGATAAGATACTTATATTTTTAATTAAAACATGTTGAATTATTTTCTCCGATTTTTCCAATTTTTTTTGTAAATTTCATTGGGAAAGAACGACTACTCCCTCGATAAACTGGTTTCCCGCCCCTTGTTCGTGACGTTAATGGACGAGTTTACAATGTTAAATCCCCGTAGACTTTGAATTTGCCGCCGTGTGTATACACTGGTTGACCTCGAGGGTTCGGATAAACGGGGGAAGTTTGGAAAAAAAATGATCTGTTGATCGGACGTAGGTTGGAGGCCAAGGTATTTATACATTTTGAGATATGAAGCGAAAAGTGAGGTCCTTGGTACCGTGGGACAGACTATAATATACTTCAAGAAACAACTTGATATGAAATTGTATATTGATAAAGTTTATTAAAGAGAAAAATATGTATATATACACAAACTGTAAATAACAACAATTTAATTTCTAACAAGTTGCAAAAGCTTGCATGGGGAAAGTTCATTGATGGTCTCCTGTCTCCTACTAATTTTAGTTTGATGTATATTGATGTGACATGGCGAAATAACGGAAACACGTGACATGCAACAGGAAGTGAGAATATTTAAGGTTCTCCTTTCTGCCCCTTCTCCCCCTTCTCTCCGTGGACGCCCTGAATACCTTGCACTCCTTGTACTCCCTGTGCTCCATGTGCGCCTACTTCGCCCTTGTCTCCTTTAGCACCCGCAGCTCCTGCTGCGCCGGCGGCGCCCTGGTTACCTTTAGCTCCGGCGGCGCCAGTGTCTCCTTTCTGACCGACGCCTGGTTCGCCCTTAGCACCAGTTGTTCCAGTTGCGCCGATGTCACCTTTCGATCCAACCTCTCCCTTAGCGCCTTGTACGCCTTGGGCTCCTGTAGCTCCAATGGATCCAGCGGCTCCAACTGCGCCTATTTCACCTTTATCGCCTTTTATTCCTTGGTCTCCTTTGGCGCCTTGTGCTCCAGTGGCTCCAGTATCACCCTTATCGCCATTTACGCCATCAGATCCCTTTGGACCTGAAGGGCCTGGTTCACCTTTTGTCCCTTTAAAGAAAAATATGTCATTTATGAAAGGCAAAGGCGAGAATAGATTTATTGACAACTAATATTAAGTTTTAATACAAAAAGGTCCATAAGACTTTTCTAACAAATGCAGATAATTGAAAGCTCCAAAGTTCATGATTTGAAGAAACTTGAATGAGTATACAGACATTAGTTTCTAATTGTGAGTTTTTATGAGTTTTTTTCCCACTTTGTACCCTTTTATCAAAATTTGACCCAACTCTAGCCCCATACAGCGTCCATGTTTTGAATCAAATTGAATTTTTACTACAGGATACTAGTATGTTAATTTTCTTTCAGTAATTGTAGCCCCTTTAATTTCTTCAGAAGAAGATTTTTGAAGAAACATTTCCTGTTGCGTGTGTCAATCTTTGACCTTCTTTGTGCCTCTACATAAGCTTACAACCATCTTTGTTGGTTATTAATGACGTTGATTTTTCAAAAGTGGTTCATTACAACATATAGATTTCAAAATCTTTATTTGACTTCTACTCATTGCTATTCCATTTGATGTTCTGTTGCCTGGACTGTGGTTCGCGTTAACGACGCCTAGTACTCACCTTTGGTAAGAGAAGCAATGATATGTTTCAGTTTGTGTAGTTCACTGTACAGGTAATTGTAACGTGCCACTAAGGTATAATACGACGTGTATCTCCAGCCCTTCACTTCTGGTACCGCACACACGCACACGGTCAGCAGGAGAACCAGCTTCAAATCCATACTAAAAATAGAACACGTGTTTGAAAAACAATGCGGGAGATTAAAAATACGATAAACCAAAGTTTTCCCTATGTTAACTGTATGTAAAGATATAATAATTAATTCAATTATCAAGTAATATTATTAACATTTGTTATTGGTGTTAAGAATTGATACAAAGTCGAACTATACCTTACTTTGTGAAATTGAACTCAGGGATCTCGACACTGGTATGTTGGTAGGGTTAATTTGTCATTTGTTCTGAAGTTAATGTATTACATTTATACTGACCTATTACGTAACTTTAGCAGTCTTGATGACAGCATAAAAGTTCAGTGTATCTAAATTTCATTGAGAAAAAGTTACAATGAATTACGGCGGAGACAATCCGGTATCGTACACGATAATGTCGGAACAAACTTCACGGATGGGAGAATTAATTTTACTTATGTTACTCAATATGCATTACAATGCACCATATATGCCCCATAATATTTATAATTAGTATTAAATGACTCATTTGTATTCGTGTCAGTCCGTACATTTTATGTTTTCCTAACATCTGAAGTATGCAAGACCCAACTCCTCAATGTCGGTTGTGGTCCATGCCTGCAAGAAAGTAAAACATGTAAATACATCGGAATGCATCATTTCACTTCTCAAAATCACATGTACTAAAAATTGATTTAAATGCAATACTGATTATTAAAAGCCTTTTATTTGTTTTTAGTAAAAGTTCGACATCTTATGCAATGAGGGACACGTCCATTTGTTCCCAAGAAGAAATGACGTTATATCTAGAAAATTAATAAATCTACCAAAATTAATGAGTCTGTCTTCTTTAAAATCATATTATATGTCATTATAAATTTACCAGTATACAAATTATATATTAAAAAAAATGCAAATAATCAAATCATTTTTTAAAAAAAATATCTTATATAAAGAATATTGGTGTATAAGACAAGAAAAATACCCGTTGCTGGTTAATAGATTTTATGTTGCGGAAATTTTCCCTCATATAGAGAAACCGCCGGTGAGATTCGAATTTAGACTTTCACTTGGCATTCGGAGCCATTAGCTGGTGTGGATTCTTCATGTTGAAGTAAAAAGGGAGCTCAGTGTTTGGGGATCTTATTCGAAATAACCCTGGCTTTTATTTTCAATGTTAGTCACTTGGTGAAGGAACAGTCACTACCTATGTTTTCCTCAGGTTTGACTTAATTGGCGAAGCGTACGAGAATCGAACCCAGGCCCTGCGATCATAAATAAAACGCCCTAGCTATGGCACGCCAAATTCACAAAAATAAGCAAAACATAGTTTAACAGTCGATAAACTAGGTTTATCGGTTGTAAACTATAGTTTACGGACTGTAAACTATAGTTAACAACGTTAATCTATATTTTACATCTGTAAACTATAGTTAACGCGATAATCTATGTTTCACAACCGTAAACTATACTTTACACAGAAAACAATCATTTGCGATCGCAAAGCATGGATTATCTGATAAATAGAGTTTCACGATTGTGAACTATGGTTTATAACTCTTAACTATAGTTAACGATCGTAAATTATAGTTTACAGACGTGAATCTATGTTTATCAACAAAATCTATTGTTAACGTTTTATTACAGACAGATAAACTTAGATTAGCATTCGTAAACTATAGTTAACAACCGTTAAATATAGTTTTACAAATGAAAACTATACTCAACGAATTGTAAACTATAGTTTACGGTTTGTAAACTATAGTTTACAGTCGATAAACCTAGTTTATCAATTGTGAAACTATGTTTAGCACGCCAAATTCACAAAAATGAGCTAATCATAGTTTCACAGTCGATAAACTAGGTTTATCGGTTGTAAACTAAAGTTTACGGACTGTTAATTATAGTTAACAACGTTAATCTGTATTTTACATTTGTAAACTATAGTTAACGCGATAATCTGTTTCACAACCGTAAACTATACTTAACACCAAAAACAATCATTTGCGATCGTAAAACATAGATTATCTGATAAATACAGTTTCGTGATTTGTAAACTATGGTTTACCACTCTTAACTGTAGTTAACGATTGTAAATCATAGTTTACAGACGTAAATCTATGTTTATCAACAAAATCTATTGTAAACGTTTTATTACAGACAGATAAACTTAGATTATCATTCGTAAACTATAGGTAACAACCGTTAAATATAGTTTTACAGATGAAAAGTATACTTAACGAATCGTTAACTATAGTTTACGGTTTGTAAACTATAGTTTACAGTCGATAAACCTAGTTTATCAATTGTTAAACTAGGTTTAGCTCATTTTTGTGAATTTGGCGTGCCATACCTAGCAATAGGCTACCCTGACCAGTTTTTGTAGAACATATGAAACGAAAACGCAGCCCAAAAAGTTTCTGTTTTCTTTGGTGTATCATTATTTTACCAAAAATAAATTTTGTAAGTGTAATTTTTAATTAAAAGAAGTTATTTTAGATACAAATTCGTACCGAAATGAGTATGAAAATAACAAAAGTAAAATGTTTCAAATCATGCTTGTAAAATTAAAGGTATGTACTTTTCACATTATAATGCTCAAGTCAGATATCCGTATTTTAGGAGCTAGGTTATATACACGTAATTGGAAGTTGTGAATGAGAGTATAATCGTGCTCTGAATATAGCTTCAGAACTGTAGCTCTCCGAAAAAAATATTCTGACAGACCGGAGAGAGTGTCAATATTTTTTTTCGGAGAGCTACAGGTCTGCAGCTAGCTCTGAATACTGAGTACTATAGCTGCAGACCTGTAGCTCTCCGAAAAAAAAAATTGACACTCTCTCCGGTCTGTCAGGACATTTTTTGGAGAGCTACAGTTCTGAAGCTATGAGTACTAGTATGTAAAATATGCGGAAGTCGGGTAAAATTAGAATTTGGAATTCCTCATCTTAATGACAAAGTTATAAAAAATGCAAAATTTTGATTTCTGTAAAGAGGGCTAAAAAGCAACTTCCGGTAATGGAATGAAAATCATTCAACCGTTAAATAACTGATTTGGCAAAAGTTAAAGATTTCCTAACTTTTTTGGTACATAATTATAACCCGTGTATAATTTTCCCCCTAAAATGAGGGTGTTGCGTTTCTTTTGACTGTCAGTACGAGGGTTGATCCAAAAATTCGTGGAATTTCTTTCTAAAATTTTATCGTGATTTGATAAAAGCAGACAATAGGCATATTTATAAAATAGAGTCAAAATGCAACAATACTGGAAAATTTCACCACATTCCAATTACCAATAAGGTCACACGAACTTTCTGAAAATGGATAGTTGTGAAACCTGGGGAGACTTCGACGTAACTTCAAGTAAGGTGTCACGTCACGTTATAGAATCATCTCACCCTAATGTCCATTTCGAACACATAATTCTACAAAATGCTGCCCTTTTAAAAAATTTTTTTCTTATGAAAAGCCTGGGTATCCTCTCGCACCAACTTATCTTCATTTTTCACTCATGTTTCAAAATATCCCCCATCTTTCCATATGATGTTCCGATTTCATTAGCAATGTCAAGAACAGAACGTCAGCTGACAACGTCTATATGGGAGGGGTGATCAAAAAGTTCGCGAACTATCTCTATATCTACAAAACCACAATTCTGATTGGAATGAAATTTGATACACACATAACCATACACAAGTCCTATAAATAGCGTATGCTGAATAAAGTTTTTCTCCTTGTCTGTGACGTCACAATGTGGAAATGACGTCACTATGCAGGTCACTTGTGACGAAAAATGGTTGTCTCAGTCGTACTTGTTAAACAAACGACTGTACAATTTATTGCATATCTTAGAAACCCCTTTGCCGTAACATATTATAATTTGTATATAGTTTATTAAGACAAATGACTTACTACAAATTCAATCAATGATTGGATTGATCGTTTTAGTGAAGGAAAGCAGATGGTTAAAAATGATACATGTCATGTAGCTCAGTGAAAGCAAGTTTTAACAACGTTTTTCCAGAAGGATACCAATTATATTCAAATTTAGCATTGCACCCAAGTGCATGTGAATGCATGTGCGTTATGACCATATCATCTTGTCTTTCAAGAGAAGTTTTAGATATACTCGTTTCAAATTCACGCACGTGTGTGCACGTGCATGATGATCATACCTTCTTGTAGGAGTCCCTTACATCTATCTATGTTCTAAATCCCATCCTGTTTGGTTGAAAAACAAGGGAGTTATAGCCATTTAAAGTTTCAGCCAATCAGATTGCAGCACACGTGCATGCGCGTAATTTCATGATTTTTTTAAATATCATTTTGTAGGATATCCTAATGCATGACTATATTTTAAATTTCAAAGAATTTCGTCAAAAAACAAAGGAGAAATATCAATTTAAAGTTTCAGCCAATCAAATTGCAGCACACGTGCATGCGCGTGATTTCATGATATTTTTTCTGTATCATTTTGTAGGATATCCCAATGCATGACTATATTTTGAATTTCAAAGAATTTCGTCAAAAAAACAAAGGAGATATAGCCATTTAAAGTTTCAGCCAATCAGCTTGCAGCACACGCACATGCGCATGCTTTCATGAAATTCTTAAATATTATGTGGTAGATCATTATAATGTAGGACTATGTTCAAAATTTCAAAGGATTATGACAAGAAACAAGAAAGTTATTGATACTTTAGTTTCAGCCAATCAGAGCAAAGCGCACGTGCATGCGCGTGAAATCTTGCTACTTTGACCATGCTATCTTGTCTATACTACTAATGAATCCTTACATTATGAGTTTCAAAAAATTTCATCAAAAAATAGAAAAGTTACGGCAATATCCATTATATTGGTAATTTCACCTAATGCACGTGCGCGCTCTTGCAAGCACGTGCGCGCAAAATGACCTTTGTTTGGCAACTCTACATAACATGCCTACTAACCCTAAAAAGGTTTCACCTAAGTCGGATGTGTAGTTCACAAGATCACTCGTGGACAAAATTTTCCCAGGAAGAAGAAAAATAATAATAATAATAATAATAATAATAATAATAAGAAACAGAGTAAAAACAATATGTTCCCCAACTTCGTTTGGGGAACATAACTAGTGCTAATTGTAACGGGAACCGTTACAGATGTTCCCCAAACGCTCCCCAACTCCCTTCTCGTGCCATATTCCCTGTAAGTTTATTAAAGAAGGCAAAATCTATGCATTTAAGACGTAAACAACGTTTTCCCAAAAGTATACCAAGTATTTCAAATTTAAGCAATGCAGGCGTGCGCATGTGATTGCATGAGCGTAATGACGATATCATCTTGTCTACACTATTTTACTCATTTGCACGTACACGCACGTGCATGATAACCATACCTTCTTGTAGGAGTCTATTATGTCTGTCTATGTTCTTAATCCCATCCTGTTTGGTTGAAAAACAAGGGAGTTATAGCAATTTAAAGTTTAAGTCAATCAGATTGCAGCGCACGTGTATGCGCGTATTTTCATGACAATTATTATATATCATATTGTAGGACATCTTAAAGTATGCTTATGTTTTAAATTCCAAAGCATTTTGTAAAAAAAACAGAAAAGATATTGAGATTTTTGTTTCAGCCAATCAGAGTAAAGCGCACGTGCACGCACGTGCATGCATGTGACTGGTGACCATACCATCCTGTAGGAGTCCTTTATGTCTATCGATGTTGTAAATCCCATGCTGTTTGGTTGAAAACCGAGGGAGTTATACTCATTTAAATTTTCAGCCAATCAGATTGTAGCGCATGCGCATGCGCGTGATTTCATGAAAAATTTTATATATCATATTGTAGTACATCCTAATGCATGTCTATGTTATAAATTTCAAAGCATTTCATCATAAAACAAAAAAGATATTGAGATTTCTGTTTCAGCCAATCAGAGCAAAGCGCACGTGCATGCGCGTGAGTTCATGCAAATTTGACCATGTCATCTTATCTACAGAACTTATATATCTTTATATAATGAGTTTCAAAACATTTTATCAAAAAATATAAAAGTTACAACCATATTAAATATATCAGTCATTTTACTCATTGCACGCGCCCGCACGTGCATGCGAATGCGCGCAAAATGACCTTCGTTCGGCACATCTACACAACATGCCTACTAACCCTAAAAAGGTTTTAACTTAGTTTGGTGAACAGTTTCTGAGAACACTTCCGGACAAAAAAGTACCGGAGAAGAAATAAGAAGAAAAAAGAATAATAATAATAATAATAATAATAATAATAATAAGAAACAGAGTAAAAACAATATGTTCCCCAACTTCGTTTGGGGAACATAACTAGGGCTAATTGTAACGGGGACCGTTACAGATGTTCCCCAAACGCTCCCCATGTCCCTTTTCGTGCCATAGCTTTTCCTGTAAGACCTTTTATAAATATACTAAGCATTTAAGGATTTCATTGAAAGATATAAAAGTTACAATGATATCAACTATATATCGTTTAATGTTTTGCATGGGCGCACACGTACATGTACATGCATCAAACTCCATACAGTGTCGATTCTCGGGACTACTTTCGTGCCCTACGAATAACGCCACTGCCACAGGCTTTCCAAACTTTTTCCAAAATCTGGAAAATTGGTTGAACTAGGTCATATCAAAAGGCCTGTGGCAGCGATGATATGGAGTTGTAGCGTAACGTAATACTGAGCTGTTTGGAGCTTGGTACATTGCATATGCAAGATGATCATGGCATGTTGGTTAAGCGATTAACACATCTTTCTATCCCGCTAATAATAGAAAAAATACAGATATAAAGTTACCACATTTCAAGTATATATCATTTTTTGAAATACCTATTCACATTTAAATTCTCTACTGATTTTAACCTCGGGCTCAAAGTTGGTTTTATTCCGACGACAAGGCAGTGTTAAAGTCGATTAAGGATATCACGCCGATGGCTAACCAATCAAAATGAGTCAATTTTAGTTCCATGCATAGAAAAGGGATTTTCCTTTAATCTGTTCAGATTTTTTTTTATATATATCTCCTCTCTGGTCATTTTGACAACTCTGGTACCTGTGCCTAGTAAATTTTATATACTATGTAAATAAATATATACATGTACATGTAAAGGTTTTTGACCGGAACTATTTATTTTTTCCAATGCATAGGAGGCTACTTTCTGGGGTTTACAATAGATATTCATAAAGACATTCGTATCAGCTGATGTGACCAATATTCTTTAAGACCCTCTTATTAATATATTTTTCATGAATGCAAATACCTGATATTTTTTTTACGAAGGAGCGTACATGTATATTGATTTTGAATTTCTGGGGATTGCGTAATTCTAAAAGAAATCAATTAAATTTCAAAGGTTAAATAAACAAAGGATGCTTGGTATTAAAATATTGTTTCAAATCAGTAGAATTGAATGCTATTAACGACATCCGAATAAATACATGTAAACATAGAAGGCTTATATACCAACTTTGTTCATCTGTACTTTAATTTCAAACACGACAGGATTTGTAATTAATGAAATTAATAATTTCTATATACTTTGGAAACTCACATCAAATATTTTAATACTCTTTCTTCGAGCTCTTTTCTGCAGTTTCCTTGAGATGTTATGTGGGTCCGAGGTGTAATTTGAGCTTTACAGCGATTCTCTACTTTGTGTGTGTGTGGGGGGAGGGGGTCTTTCTACCCTTGGGTTAAGGTCAAAGGTTAAGGTCGATTTCAAGTTCATAGGTCAAGGTCATTTTGGTAAATAGCTAATATCAACATTTTATTCAGGTTACTAGTGACCTTGACCTAAGTATCAAGGTCAAGGGTAAAAAGATCTGCTTCAGTATGTTACATGTCTTTACATTTAGAAGTTCTTAATTCTGCATGAACATCAAAAGACTTAAGTATACTGTCGTTTAACGCATTGTGTGTGCGCGCATATGCATGACGTCCTTGAATTTACTTTTGATGGTAGAATAATGTAGGCATTCATTATATCTATTCATATTCGAAATTTCACCCTGTATTATTGAGAACTAAGAAAGTTTTAGGCATTTAAACTTTTAGCCAATCAGATTGCAGCACACGTGCATGTGCGTGCGTTCATGATTATTCTTATATATCATGCTGTAGATCTTCATAATGTATGACTATGTTCAAAATTTCAAAGGATTTTGTCAGAAAACAAAAAAGATATAAAGACTTTAGTTTCAGCCAATCGGAACGAAGCGCACGTGCATGCGCGTGAGATCTTGCTATTTTGACCATGTCATCATGTCTATACTACTATTATATCCTTATATTATGAGTTTCAAAGCATTTCATCAAAAATTTAAAAGGTTACGGCTATATCTATCATATTGGTCATTTCACGCGTTACACGTGTGCGCACATGCACGCACGTGCGCGCAAAATGACCTTCGTTCCGCACATCTACATAACATACCTAGTGACCCTAAAAAGGTTTCACCTAGATCGGATGAGTAGTTTACGAGAACACTCGCGGACAAAAAAAGTACCGGAGAAGAAAATTCAGAAAAAAAGTAAAAACAATATGTTCCCAAACTTCGTTTGGGGAACATAATAAGGAGACTAATTGTTCAGATTACAATTTTGATTTTAATTCAGGTAACAATATGAAGCCTTTTCACCTTCTTGAGTGTTTTCATATCATTGGGCTTCAAGAAAAGAAGTACAGAGCAAAACAATGAATAAAACAGCAAAATTCTGATTTTCTACTACTGTGTTTTTAAGATCGGGCTCGGAGTTGGTTTTATTCAATTTTAGTTCCATGCATAGAAAAGGGATTTTCCTTTAATCTGTTCAGATTTTTTTTATATATATCTCCTCTCTGGTCATTTTGACAACTCTGGTACCTGTGCCTAGTAAATTTTATATACTATGTAAATAAATATATATACATGTAAAGGTTTTTGACCGGAACTATTTATTTTTTCCAATGCATAGGAGGCTACTTTCTGGGGTTTACAATAGATATTCATAAAGACATTCGTATCAGCTGATGTAACCAATATTCTTTATGACCCTCTTATTAATATATTTTTCATGAATGCAAATACCTGATATTTTTTTTTACGAAGGAGTGTACATGTATATTGATTTTGAATTTCTGGGGATTGCGTAATTCTAAAAGAAATCAATTAAATTTCAAAGGTTAAATAAACAAAGGATGCTTGGTATTAAAATATTGTTTCAAATCAGTAGAATTGAATGCTATTAACGACATCCGAATAAATACATGTAAACATAGAAGGCTTATATACCAACTTTGTTCATCTGTACTTTAATTTCAAACACGACAGGATTTGTAATTAATGAAATTAATAATTTCTATATACTTTGGAAACTCACATCAAATATTTTAATACTCTTTCTTCGAGCTCTTTTCTGCAGTTTCCTTGAGATGTTATGTGGGTCCGAGGTGTAATTTGAGCTTTACAGCGATTCTCTACTTTGTGTGTGTGGGGGGGGGGGTCTTTCTACCCTTGGGTTAAGGTCAAAGGTTAAGGTCGATTTCAAGTTCATAGGTCAAGGTCATTTTGGTAAATAGCTAATATCAACATTTTATTCAGGTTACTAGTGACCTTGACCTAAGTATCAAGGTCAAGGGTAAAAAGATCTGCTTCAGTATGTTACATGTCTTTACATTTAGAAGTTCTTAATTCTGCATGAACATCAAAAGACTTAAGTATACTGTCGTTTAACGCATTGTGTGTGCGCGCATATGCATGACGTCCTTGAATTTACTTTTGATGGTAGAATAATGTAGGCATTCATTATATCTATTTATATTCGAAATTTCACTCTGTATTATTGAGAACTAAGAAAGTTTTAGGCATTTAAACTTTTAGCCAATCAGATTGCAGCACACGTGCATGTGCGTGCGTTCATGATTATTCTTATACATCATGCTGTAGATCTTCATAATGTATGACTATGTTCAAAATTTCAAAGGATTTTGTCAGAAAACAAAAAAGATATAAAGACTTTAGTTTCAGCCAATCGGAACGAAGCGCACGTGCATGCGCGTGAGATCTTGCTATTTTGACCATGTCATCATGTCTATACTACTATTATATCCTTATATTATGAGTTTCAAAGCATTTCATCAAAAATTTAAAAGGTTACGGCTATATCTATCATATTGGTCATTTCACGCGTTACACGTGTGCGCACATGCACGCACGTGCGCGCAAAATGACCTTCGTTCCGCACATCTACATAACATACCTAGTGACCCTAAAAAGGTTTCACCTAGATCGGATGAGTAGTTTACGAGAACACTCGCGGACAAAAAAAGTACCGGAAAAGAAAATTCAGAAAAAAAGTAAAAACAACTAGTGCTAATTGTAATGGGGACCATTACAGATGTTCCCCAAACGCTCCCCAACTCCCTTTTATAGTCATATTCCCTGTAAGCGTAATTAAATAAGACAAACTCTATGCATTTGAGACTTTAACAACGTTTACCCAAAAGTGTACTATGTTCATTCAAATTTTATCATTGCACACTTGCGCATGTGAATGCATGTGCGTAATGACCATATCATATTGTCTACACAATCTATATATTTTAATATGCTAAATATTAAAGTATTTAATCCAAAAGTATTAAAAAAAAACGCTCATTCAAGTGTATTTTTAATTTTACCCATTTCACGTGCACTCAAGTGCATACATGAACATGGTGACCATACCTTCTTGTATAAGTCCATTACATCTATCTATGTTCTAAATCTCACCCCGTTTGGTACAAAACCAAGGGAGTTATAGCTGTTTAAAGTTTTAGCCAATCAGATTGCAGCGCACGTACACGCACATGCATGCATGCATGTGCATGGTGATCATGCCTTCTTGTAGAAGTCCATTATATATCTCCATGCTCCAAATCCAATCCTGTGTGGTTGAAAACCAAGGGAGTTAAAGCTGTTTAAAGTTTCAGCCAATCAGATTGCAGCGCACGTACACGCACCTGTATGCATGTGCATGGTGACCATACCTTCTTGTAGAAGTCCATTATATATATCTATGTTCCAAATCCCATCCTGTTTGGTTGAAAACCGAGGGAGTTATAGCTATTTAAAGTTTCAGCCAATCAGATTGCAGTGCACGTGCATACACGTGTTTTCATGATAATTGCTATATATCATGTTGTAAGATATCGTAATACATGACTATGTTCAAAATTTCAAAGGATTTCGTCAAAAAACAAGAAAGATATTGAGACTTTAGTTTCAGCCAATCAGAGCAAAGCGCACGTGCATGCGCGTGAGATCTTGCTATTTTGACCATATGTCATCTTGTCTATCTACTAATATATCATTACAATATGAGTTTCAACGCATTTCATCAAAAATTGAGAAAGTAAGTCTATATCAATTATATTGATCATTTCTTGTGTTGCACGTGCGCGGTCTTGCAAGCACGTGCGCGCAAAATGACCTTGACTAGGCAAATCTACATAACATGTCTACTAACCCTAAAAAGGTTTTACCTACATCGGATAAACAGTTTACAAGATCATTCCCGGACAAAAAAGTACCCAGGAAGAAGAAGAAGAAAAATAATAATAATAAGAAACAGAGTAAAAGCAATATGTTCCCCAACTTCGTTTGGGGAACATAACTAGGGCTAATTGTAACGGGGACCGTTACAGATGTTCCCCAAACGCTCCCCTTGTCCCTTTTCGTGCCATAGCTTTTCCTGTAAGACCTTTTATAAATATACTAAGTATCTAAGGATTTCATTGAAAGATATAAAAGTTACAATGATATCAACTATATATCGTTTAACGTTTTGCATGGGCGCACACCTATATGTACATGCATATGCAAGATGATCATGGCATGTTGGTTTAGCGATTAACACATCTTTCTATCCCGCGAATAGAAAAAATACAGATATAAAGTTACCACATTTCAAGTATATATCATTTTTTGAAATACCTATTTACATTTAAATTCTCTACTGATTTTAACCTCGGGCTCAAAGTTGGTTTTATTCCGACGACAAGGCAGTGTTAAAGTCGACTAAGGATATCACGCCGATGGCTAACCAATCAAAATGAACTTAGTCAATTTTAGTTCCATGCATAGAAAAGGGATTTTCCTTTAATCTGTTCAGATTTTTTTTATATATCTCCTCTCTGGTCATTTTGACAACTCTGGTACCTGTGCCTAGTAAATTTTATATACTATGTAAATAAATATATACATGTAAAGGTTTTTGACCGGAACTATTTATTTTTTCCAATGCATAGGAGGCTACATGTACTTTCTGGGGTTTACAATAGATATTTATAAAGACATTCGTATCAGCTAATGTGACCAATATTCTTTAAGACCTTCTTATTAATATATTTTTCATGAATGCAAATTCCTGATATTTTTTTTTTACGAAGGAGCGTACATGTATATTGATTTTGAATTTCTGGGGATTGCGTAATTCTAAAAAAAATCAATTAAACTTCAAAGGTTAAATAAACAAAGGATGCTTGGTATTAAAATATTGTTTCAAATCAGTAGAATTGAATGCTATTAACGACATCCGAATAAATACATGTAAACAGAGAAGGCTTATATACCAACTTTGTTCATCTGTACTTTAATTTCAAACACGACAGGATTTGTAATTAATTAAATTAATAATTTCTGTATACTTTGGAAACTCACATCAAATATTTTAATACTCTTTCCTCGAGCTCTTTTCTGCAGTTTCCTTGAGATGTTATGTGGGTCCGAGGTGTAATTTGAGCTTTACAGCGATTCTCTACTTTGAGTGTGTGTGGGGGAGGGGGGTGTGTGTTCTTTCTACCCTTGGGTTAAGGTCAAAGGTTAAGGTCGATTTCAAGTTCATAGGTCAAGGTCATTTTGGTAAATAGCTAATATCAACATTTTATTCAGGTTACTAGTGACCTTGACCTAAGTACCAAGGTCAAGGGTAAAAAGATCTGCTTCAGTATGTTACATGTCTTTACATTTAGAAGTTCTTAATTCTGCATGAACATCAAAAGACTTAAGTATACTGTCGTTTAACGCATTGTGTGTGCGCGCATGTGCATGACGTCCTTGCATTTACTTTTGATGGTAGAATAATGTAGGCATTCATTATATCTATTCATATTCGAAATTTCACCTTGTATTATTGAGAACTAAGAAGGTTTTAGGCATTTAAACTTTTAGCCAATCAGATTGCAGCACACGTGCATGTGCGTGCGTTCATGATTATTCTTATATATCATGCTGTAGATCTTCATAATGTATGACTATGTTCAAAATTTCAAAGGATTTTGTCAGAAAACAAAAAAGATATAAAGACTTTAGTTTCAGCCAATCGGAACGAAGCGCACGTGCATGCGCGTGAGATCTTGCTATTTTGACCATGTCATCATGTCTATACTACTATTATATCCTTATATTATGAGTTTCAAAGCATTTCATCAAAAATTTAAAAGGTTACGGCTATATCTATCATATTGGTCATTTCACGCGTTACACGTGTGCGCACATGCACGCACGTGCGCGCAAAATGACCTTCGTTCCGCACATCTACATAACATACCTAGTGACCCTAAAAAGGTTTCACCTAGATCGGATGAGTAGTTTACGAGAACACTCGCGGACAAAAAAAGTACCGGAGAAGAAAATTCAGAAAAAAAGTAAAAACAATATGTTCCCAAACTTCGTTTGGGGAACATAACTAGTGCTAATTGTAACGGGGACCGTTACAGATGTTCCCCAAACGCTCCCCAACTTCCTTTTGGTGCCACATTCCCTTAAGCTTCATTAAATAAGACAAACTCTATGCATTTGAGGCTTTAACAACATTTACCCAGAAAGTACCAAGTTCATTCAAATTTTAGAATTCCACGCGTGCACATGTGAATGCATGTGCGTAATGACCATATCATCTTGTCTATACAATCTATATATTTTAATATACTAAATATTAAAGTAATTAATCCAAAAGTATTAAAAAATACGCTCATTAAACTGTATTTTTGATTTTACTCATTTAACGTAGAAGCACGTGCATACATGAGCATGTTGACCATACCTTCTTGTAAAATTCCATTACATCTATCTATGTTCTAAATCCCACCCCGTTTGGTTGAAAACCAAGGGAGTTATAGCTGTTTAAAGTTTCAGCCAATCAGATTGCAGCGCACGTACACGCACGTGTATGTATGTGCAGGGTGACCATACCTTCTTATAGAAGTCCCTTACATAAATCTTTGTTCCAAATCCCAACCTGTTTGGTTGAAAACCAAAGGAGTTATAGCTGTTTAAAGTTTCAGCCAATCAGATTGCAACGCACGTGCATGCACGTGATTTCATGATAATTGCTATATATCTTTTTGTAGGATATCCTAATGCATGGCTATGTTCAAAATTTCAAAGGATTTCGTCAAAAAACAAGAAAGATATTGAGACTTTAGTTTCAGCCAATCAGAGCGTAGCGCACGTGCATGTGCGTGAGATCTTGCCATATTGACCACGTCATCTTGTTTATACTACTAATACAACCTTACATTATGAGTTTCAAAACATTTCATCAAAAAATAGAAAAGTTACGGCAATATACTTTATAGTAGTCATTCTCGTGTTGCACGTGCGCGCTCTTGCAAGCACGTGCGCGCTAAATGACCTTCGTTCCGCAAATCTACATAACATGTGTACTGACCCTAAAAACATTTCACCTTAGTTGGATGTGTAGTTTACGAGATCATTCGCGGACAAAAAAGTGCCCAGGAAGAAGAAAAATAATAACTAGTGCTAATTGTAACGGGGACCGTTACAGATGTTCCCCAAACGCTCCCCGACTCCCTTTTGGTGCCATATTCCCTGTAAGCTTCATTAAATAGGACAAAATCTATGCATTTTTGACTTTAACAACGCCAATTTCATTCAAATTTTAGCATTGCAGGCGTGCGCATGTGAATGCATGTGCGTAATGACCATATCATCTTGTCTACACAATCTTGATATACTAAATACATGTATTAAAGTATTTAATCCAAAAGTATTTAAAAAAAAAAACGCTCATTCAAGTGTATTTTTAATTTTACCCATTTCACGTGCACGCACGTGCATACATGAGCATGGTGACCATACCTTCTTGTAGATGTCCGTTACATCTATCTATGTTCTAAATCCCACACCATTTGGTTGAAAACCAAGGGAGTTATAGCTATTTAAAGTTTCAACCAATCAGATTGCAGTGCACGTACATGCACGTGTATGCATGTGCATGGTGACCATATTTTCTTGCAGTAGACCAGTATATCTATCTATGTTCCAAATCCCATCCTGTTTGGTTGAAAATCAAAGGAGTTATAGCTATTCAAATTTTAAGCCAATCAGATTGCAGCGCACGTGCATGCACGTGTTTTCATGATAATTGCTATATATCATGTTGTAGGATATTCTAATGCATGGCTATTTTTAAATTTTCAAAGAATTTCGTCAAAAAACAAGAAAGATATTGAGACTTTACTTTCAGCCAATCAGAGCAAAGCGCACGTGCATGCGCGTGAGATCTTGCTATTTTGACCATGTCATATTGTCTATGCTACTAATATATCCTTATATTATAAGTTTCAAAGCATTTCATCAAAAATTTAAAAAGTTATGCCTATATCAATTAAATCGGTCATTTCACATGTTGCACGTGCACGCTCTTGCAAGCACGTGCGCGCAAAATGACCTTCGTTCCGCAAATCTACATAACATGTCTACTGACCCTAAAAACATTTCACCTTAGTCGGATGTATAGTTTACGAGATCATTCCCGGACAAAAAAGTACCCAGGAAGAAGAAGAAGAAGAAAAATAATAATAATAAGAAACAGAGTAAAAACAATATGTTCCCCAACTTCGTTTGGGGAACATAATAACTAGAAAGTCTGCTATTGCAAGCAATAGCATATGTCGCCCCGTATTAGACAAGACTTTCATTTTTATCATCACTAAAACAAAAGTCATTAAGCTAAGTTTGAACAACCATTGAGTTACATCAGTCCTTTCCATTGGAAACGAAAGACCTTAATTCGGTACATCCCACTCATTATTTTTAGAATCGGTAGGAGAAGAAAGTAGTGCAGGAAAATTACAAGTTCCTCAATTTGCAGACTTGCATAAAAGAAATCTGGCAGATGTACTGAACTGAGCCTCATACTTGTTAATTGGCAGTATCTTTCCTATGATAAAAGCTTGGGAAATGTAATTTATGAAGAAGATCAGCCGAATTATTTTGTGTATTGTAACGCCAGTGAGAACTCTGAAATTTCCCTCTTTCACTTTCATTTTAGAGGTTCTACCGAAAAACGAATCTGACATGCCACCATCAATTCGAGCATTTCTGCATTGCAGAGAGCTGATGTGTGTTATGAGATAATAAATCATGTGTGAACTTTCTCAGTTTAGCGGAATCATGAACATTTTCGGCGAGATGAATGTTTTGTATACAGTGGTGATCAAGGCTTTGCGAACCATCAGGAGCGGATCAAAGAATTTATGAATGAATAAAAACTATGGAAATGACGTACCAATTTTTTAATTTATACTTGCACTATCTAATGAAATGAATAATATACAAGTGATAGATATACAAGAAAACGCGAAATGATAATAAATGCAGCTGACAATCGTTATTTTTTTTTTATATAGATAAAATAAAATATTTATAAATTCAAGAGACAAAACAGAAGGAGAATGAATGATGGCAAAATATCACATGACGGGAACTGAATTTTATGAATGAAGATTTTAAAAAGTTACTTGTAAGTTGTATATGTTATATCTGTGTATTCTACTTGGCTGTGTGCTTCATAAAAAGAGGGGGGGGGGCGTCTTGAACATAGTAAATAGGCATAACGTTTGAACGGTAAGTACTAGGGCTTTCGTATTTCAAATATGTAATCCTTGTGAAAAGAACTTTTATTGGATACGACGAACTTTGACCCTTTGACCTAGACCTTGGAGAACACATGTGTACATCTGAATCTTTTTTTCTGTTTCGTTTCTATGGCAACCGTGAGCGACTCATTACAATTATTTTGAAAGTAGAAATCACTTTGACACATTGCAAGGAATAAACATTGAAAGTTTCAAAACGATTGCCTGAGTAGTTATTGAGAAAATCGAAATTAAAGAATTTTAACTTTCACCTGGTTTCCATGGCAATAATCGATTATATGAAAATTTTAAATACGAGTTGCAGAACTACAGATACTAATCATTAAAATAAGAAAAGTTTCATGACGAACGTTTAAGGGACCAGAGAGAACACTCTCGGACAAAATTTGTCGCTTTTTACAGGTTTCCATGGCAACGGTAGACATATTGGAACTGAACGACCTCACTGCACAACTACAACCAGTGATCGTCCTTGAAGGAAAGTTTCAGGAAGATTGTCCCAGCCATCTCCGAGAAACAGCCTGGATAAAAAAAACATGCGTACAATATCAATATGTCGTCCCCGACTTCGTTCGGGGCGACATAATAATAATAATAAGAAACAGAGTAAAAACAATATGTTCCCCAACTTCGTTTGGGGAACATAATAAGAAACAGAGTAAAAACAATATGTTCCCCAACTTCGTTTGGGGAACATAATAAAAAACAGACGAATAACAACAAGGTCTTCCGAAGGAAGTCGGAAGACCTTAATTATAATACCGGTATATTTATGTTCCCCAAACGAAGTTGGGGAACATATTGTTTTTACTCTGTTTCTTATTATGTTCCCCAAACGAAATTGGGGAACATATTGTTTTTACTCTGTTTCTTATTATGTCGCCCCGAACGAAGTCGGGGACGACATATTGATATTGTACGCATGTTTTTTTTATCCAGGCTGTTTCTCGGAGATGGCTGGGACAATCTTCCTGAAACTTTCCTCAAAGGACGATCACTGGTTGTAGTTGTGCAGTGAGGTCGTTCAGTTCCAATATGTCTACCGTTGCCATGGAAACCTGTAAAAAGCGACGAATTTTGACGAATTTTGTCCGCGAGTGTTCTCTCTGGTCCCTTAAACGTTCGTCATGAAACTTTTCTTATTTTAATGATTAGCATCTGTAGTTGTGCGATTCGCATTTAAAATTTTCAAATAATCGATTATTGCCATGGAAACTAGGGGAAAGTTAAAATTCTTTAATTTCGATTTTCTCAATAACTACGCAAGCAATCGTTTTGAAACTTTCAATGTTTATTTCTTGCAATGTGTCAAAGTGATTTCTACTTTTAAAATAATTGTAATGATTCGCTCACAGTTGCCATAGAAACGAAACAGAAAAAAAGGTTAAGATGTACACATGTGTTCTCCAAGGTCTAGGTCAAAGGGTCAAAGTTCTTCGTATCCAATAAAAGTTCTTTTCACAAGGATTACATATTTGAAATACGAAAGCCCTAGCCCTTACCGTTCAAACGTTATGGCTAAGGTAATATGCTCAAATGCTCAAGACGACCCCCCCCCCTTTGAAGCGCACAGCCAGGTAGAATACACAGATATAACATATACAACTTACAAGTAACGTTTTAAAAGTTTCATTCATAAAACTCAGTTCCCGTCATGTGATATTTTGCCATCATTCATTCTCCTTCTGTTTTGTCTCTTGAATTTATAATTATTTTATTTTATCTATATAAAAAAAATAACGATTGTCAGCTGCAATTATTATCATTTCGCATTTTCTTGTATATCTATTAATATTACTTGTATATTATTCATTTCATTAGATAGTGCAAGTATAAATTAGAAAATTAGTACGTCATTTCCATATTTTTTATTCATTCATAATACCTTGGATTCGCTCCTGCAGGTGCGCGAAGCCTTGATCACCACTGTATACAAAACATTCATCTCGCCGAAAATGTTCATGATTCCGCTAAACTGAGAAAGTTTACACATGATTTATCATCTCATAACAAAAATCAGCTCTGTGCAATGCAGAAATGCTCGAATTGAAGGGGAAAATTCAGGAATTATTGATGGGAAAAATTCAGGAGTTATTATGTCGCCCCGAACGAAGTCGGGGACGACATATTGATATTGTACGCATGTTTTTTTTTTATCCAGGCTGTTTCTCGGAGATGGCTGGGACAATCTTCCTGAAACTTTCCTCAAAGGACGATCACTGGTTGTAGTTGTGCAGTGAGGTCGTTCAGTTCCAATATGTCTACCGTTGCCATGGAAACCTGTAAAAAGCGACGAATTTTGACGAATTTTGTCCGCGAGTGTTCTCTCTGGTCCCTTAAACGTTCGTCATGAAACTTTTCTTATTTTAATGATTAGTATCTGTAGTTGTGCGATTCGCATTTAAAATTTTCAAATAATCGATTATTGCCATGGAAACCAGGGGAAAGTTAAAATTCTTTAATTTCGATTTTCTCAATAACTACGCAAGCAATCGTTTTGAAACTTTCAATGTTTATTCCTTGCAATGTGTCAAAGTAATTTCTACTTTTAAAATAATTGTAATGAGTCGTTCACAGTTGCCATAGAAACGAAACAGAAAAAAAGGTTAAGATGTACACATGTGTTCTCCAAGGTCTAGGTCAAAGGGTCAAAGTTCTTCGTATCCAATAAAAGTTCTTTTCACAAGGATTACATATTTGAAATACGAAAGCCCTAGCCCTTACCGTTCAAACGTTATGGCTAAGGTACTATGTTCAAGACGCCCCCCCCCCCCCTTTGAAGCGCACAGGCAGGTAGAATACACAGATATAACATATCCAACTTACAAGTAACGTTTTAAAAGTTTCATTCATAAAACTCAGTTCCCGTCATGTGATATTTTGCCATCATTCATTCTCCTTCTGTTTTGTCTCTTGAATTTATAATTATTTTATTTTATCTATATAAAAAAAAAAATAACAATTGTCAGCTGCATTTATTATCATTTCGCATTTTCCTGTATATCTATTACTTGTATATTATTCATTTCATTAGATAGTGCAAGTATAAATTAGAAAATTGGTACGTCATTTCCATATTTTTTATTCATTCATAAATCCTTGGATTCGCTCCTGCAGGTGCGCGAAGCCTTGATCACCACTGGAACTCGTAAGTTTACTTACCTCGTCATTGGTCATTTGAAAAATTATTTTGTTAAAACAGATTCTGATTGCACACATAAGTACTCTGAAGTTGACATCAAGAAGATGCTTGAGTTTCTGATCGACAATATCTATGTGGTTTTTGGAGACCAGGTATTCCAACAATCTATTGGAATTCCCATGGGTACAAATTGCGCTCCGTTATTAGCAGACTTATTTTTATATTCATATGAAGCAGAATTTATGCAAAATCTTTTGCGTGAAAAGAAGAAAACACTTGCTGTGGCCTTCAACTCGACATTTAGATATATCGACGACGTATTGTCAATTAATAATGATAATTTCCATTCCTACGTCGACACGATATATCCTGGTGAGCTTGAGATAAAAGATACCACAGAGTCCGACACTTCTGCTTCATACTTGGATATTTTACTTGAAAAAGACACTAATGGTAATCTAACAACCAAGCTATATGATAAACGTGATGACTTTAACTTTTCTATCGTCAACTTCCCTTACTTATGCAGCAATATACCTTCATCACCTGCATACGGAGTATTTATATCTCAGTTGATTCGATACGCAAGAGCATGCTCTACGTATGAACAATTTCTTAAACGAGATAAATTATTGACAAGCAAGTTGATGAAACAAGAATATCAGCAGTCTCGTTTAAAGTCATCATTTCGTAAATTCTATGGTCGATACAATGACCTTGTCAGCAAATACAATTTATCATTGAATGAAATGCTGACTGACTTTTTCATACCAATTGTTAGTCCATTATTTATACACTGAATTGACCACGGATTTTTTCCGTTATTTCCTGATTATGACAACGAGCACACGGCGGGTGTGACCGGTCGGCAGGGGATGCTCACTCCTCCATGGCACCTGATCCCACCTCTGATGTTTCGGAGGTCCGTGTTTGCTCTGCTCTTATTTTGTATATTTGTTTAATGGACGTTGAGATTGAATACTGTTCGTTATTTCCATATCCTTCTTTTAACCACCGAACATGTATCTCTGCTGGTGGACAATTTGTCCCCGAGGATACTTGTCGTTCGGTACTTATTCATGCATGAGTACACATAATAACGAAATGATACTGGCAGGCGCGTCGCCCAGTATAAAAAGGCGTCACTCCTTTGAGTCTATAAGGGACACAGACTCAAGGAGTTCATTTGGTGCCCCTCGGATTATCCTCAGGGATATTAAACATATGTCATATATACAGTCTTCAGATTCCCAGTTTTGGTATAAAACCAATACATCATATACCAAATTGAAAGAGTGTAAAGTTTCTATTACAAATATATTGGATGATTCCTTTTCCGATCCAATGTCTTCGGTTTCAAAATGTTCTGTGCGAAACTGTAAAACCTGTGACATTTTGATAACTGACACTTCTTTCACCAGTAATCTTACTGGACAGAGCTTCTATACCAAAACTTGGGAAAATCTGAACTGCAAATCTTCTAATGTTGTCTATGGAATAGAATGTAATCTGTGTGGACTTATTTATGTCGGTGAAACCAAGGGATTGCTTAACAAAAGAATATCAGGTCATCGATTTCAAATAAATCATGGTGGTCAGCAGCTTTTATATAAACATTTTAATTCACCTGATCATTCTATTTTATCAATGAAAGTTAGAATTCTGGAAAAGATTTATCACCACACAAATAGTCCGTCGTTGAGTACACCTTTCCGTAGACAACGTGAAGAATTTTGGATTAGGAAACTAGGGACAGCCTTTCCCTATGGATGTAATGACAATGTCGATAGTGTTGGAAATCCTACAAGCCCGCAGTGTAATAATGTAAATGTGATGGGACTTTTTAACACTACTCAGAGACGTAAGCGTAGTCATGGACATCGTTCGTACAATAAACCTGCAATACACGACGTCTCTTTTGATTCATTACTACCTTATGTAAATCAACAGTTGGGTCTACATCATATTCGAACCAAACTTTACTCTGTTCCTTTGAAACTTTTAAATAGTCTTCTTGAAAAGACCAAGGAACATCCAAATTTAGATTCCTCGACACCTGAATATAGGCTCGGTTCTGTGATTATGGATATTGCACATCATAGGCTTTTTAAACCCGCACGTTTCACGGAAGAAAATGCAGCTAAAACAATCCGTCTTTTCCTTAAACTTCAATATGCCAATAAAGGAATTGACGCGGTTAATATAAGTAATATTCTTAATCACAAAAGGGTCCAGTCTTGTATTCCACCATATTTCAAGTTAAAGACTACGCCTTGTATTTCCTACAAATATACATCGACCATTGCTTCCAAACTTTTCAATTACAAAAAACACTTTACATAGCCTGGATATCGACTATCTGAAAAATAATCCCCCGTCGTGTTCATGTTCTTCTTCGCCCTATAACTATAGTCCTGCTGGACACGTTATTACAGGTGACGTAAAAATAGTTCGTAATGAGGACCTTAGATCACTTATTTTAAAAGGTCCTAAATATAGGGAACCCCGATCCTTCAACTGGCGTCGGAATTTCATAAATATTATGGATTCTGTTGAAAATTACGCCAGACGATGGGCTAGATATGAAAAAGAAGACATTGACACCTTGTCAGAATGGATTAAATGTATCAGATCCATGTTAAAGTCACGTATTAAAAGATTGAGGGGCAAAATGAAAACCATCTATCCTTCTGTGTTCAATAAACCAGAAGTGAAAAAAGAATTAGATAGATTACACGATCAGTACGTACTGGTTCCTGCCGACAAAGCAGGTAACAACATTGTCTTCGTTTGTAAGGCTCATTATATAAATTGCATTCTAGAAGAACTTGGATTTAATTCTACAAGTGGTAATCCTACTTATACATATACTTCTCTTTCTAAGGAAGAAATTCTTCAAAATCACCTGTCAGTTTTGAATACTTTTAATATTCCACAGAGCCAAAATGAATTTGAACTACCTTATATATATTGGATTCCGAAACTTCATAAGAATCCTTACAAACAAAGATACATTGCAGGTTCCAGTAAATGTTCAACCAAGCCTCTTTCGTTACTTCTCACTAAAATATTGACAGTAGTGAAGGAAAAACTTCAAGAGTACTGTACAACTATATATTCAAGAAGTGGTGTAAATCAGATGTGGATACTTAAAAATTCTAAAGAACTTTTGGACAATTTGAAATCACAAGACTTTACAAAAATCAACAGCATAAAAACTTACGACTTTTCAACTTTATACACAACAATTCCCCACGACAAATTAAAATCCAGGCTTTTTGATATCATTGACAGCTGCTTCTTCAACAAAAATGGAACTCGTAAGTTTACTTACCTCGTCATTGGTCATTTGAAAAATTATTTTGTTAAAACAGATTCTGATTGCACACATAAGTACTCTGAAGTTGACATCAAGAAGATGCTTGAGTTTCTGATTGACAATATCTATGTGGTTTTTGGAGACCAGGTATTCCAACAATCTATTGGAATTCCCATGGGTACAAATTGCGCTCCGTTATTAGCAGACTTATTTTTATATTCATATGAAGCAGAATTTATGCAAAATCTTTTGCGTGAAAAGAAGAAAACACTTGCTGTGGCCTTCAACTCGACATTTAGATATATCGACGACGTATTGTCAATTAATAATGATAATTTCCATTCCTACGTCGACACGATATATCCTGGTGAGCTTGAGATAAAAGATACCACAGAGTCCGACACTTCTGCTTCATACTTGGATATTTTACTTGAAAAAGAAACTAATGGTAATCTAACAACCAAGCTATATGATAAACGTGATGACTTTAACTTTTCTATCGTCAACTTCCCTTACTTATGCAGCAATATACCTTCATCACCTGCATACGGAGTATTTATATCTCAGTTGATTCGATACGCAAGAGCATGCTCTACGTATGAACAATTTCTTAAACGAGGTAAATTATTGACAAGCAAGTTGATGAAACAAGAATATCAACAGTCTCGTTTAAAGTCATCATTTCGTAAATTCTATGGTCGATACACCGGTCACGGTAGCCTAGTGGTAGAGCGTTCGCTTCGTGATCGGGAGGCCCGGGTTCGATTCTCGATCGCGGCGCCGCGTCATACCTAAGACGTAAACATAGGTAGTGACTGTTCCTTCGCCAAGCGCTCGGCACTAGAAGTGAAAGTCACGGGTCTTTCGGATATGACCTTAAAAACGTAGGTCCCGTGTCACGGTAGGCGTTGGCACGATAAAGAACCCTCACTGCTCAATGGCCCTGAGTGCCGAGTATAGGTCTAAATTTGAAGCCCTTCACCGGCATCGGTGACGTCTCCATATGAGTGAAAAATTCTCAAGAGGGACGTTAAACAATATACAATCAATCAATCAATCAATCTATGGTCGATACAATGACCTTGTCAGCAAATACAATTTATCATTAAATGAAATGCTGACTGACGTTTTTCATACCAATTGTTAGTCCATTATTTATACACTGAATTGACCACGGATTTTTTCCGTTATTTCCTGATTATGACAACGAGCACACGGCGGGTGTGACCGGTCGGCAGGGGATCTCACTCCTCCATGGCACCTGATCCCACCTCTGATGTTTCGGAGGTCCGTGTTTGCTCTGCTCTTATTTTGTATATTTGTTTAATGGACGTTGAGATTGAATACTGTTCGTTATTTCCATATCCTTCTTCATACAAAACATTCATCTCGCCGAAAATGTTCATGATTCCGCTAAACTGAGAAAGTTTACACATGATTTATCATCTCATAACAAAAATCAGCTCTGTGCAATGCAGAAATGCTCGAATTGAAGGGGAAAATTCAGGAGTTATTGATGGGAAAAATTCAGGAGTTATTATGTCGCCCCGAACGAAGTCGGGGACGACATATTGATATTGTACGCATGTTTTTTTTTTATCCAGGCTGTTTCTCGGAGATGGCTGGGACAATCTTCCTGAAACTTTCCTCAAAGGACGATCACTGGTTGTAGTTGTGCAGTGAGGTCGTTCAGTTCCAATATGTCTACCGTTGCCATGGAAACCTGTAAAAAGCGACGAATTTTGACGAATTTTGTCCGCGAGTGTTCTCTCTGGTCCCTTAAACGTTCGTCATGAAACTTTTCTTATTTTAATGATTAGTATCTTTAGTTGTGCGATTCGCATTTAAAATTTTCAAATAATCGATTATTGCCATGGAAACCAGGGGAAAGTTAAAATTCTTTTAATTTCGATTTTCTCAATAACTACGCAAGCAATCGTTTTGAAACTTTCAATGTTTATTCCTTGCAATGTGTCAAAGTGATTTCTACTTTTAAAATAATTGTAATGAGTCGTTCACAGTTGCCATAGAAACGAAACAGAAAAAAAGGTTAAGATGTACACATGTGTTCTCCAAGGTCTAGGTCAAAGGGTCAAAGATCTTCGTATCCAATAAAAGTTCTTTTCACAAGGATTACATATTTGAAATACGAAAGCCCTAGCCCTTACCGTTCAAACGTTATGGCTAAGGTACTATGCTCAAATGCTCAAGACGACCCCCCCCCCCCCCTTGAAGCGCACAGCCAGGTAGAATACACAGATATAACATATACAACTTACAAGTAACGTTTTTAAAGTTTCATTCATAAAATTCAGTTCCCGTCATGTGATATTTTGCCATCATTCATTCTCCTTCTGTTTTGTCTCTTGAATTTATAATTATTTTATTTTATCTATATAAAAAAAAAATAACGATTGTCAGCTGCATTTATTATCATTTCGCATTTTCTTGTATATCTATTACTTGTATATTATTCATTTCATTAGATAGTGCAAGTATAAATTAGAAAATTGGTACGTCATTTCCAAAGTTTTTATTCATTCATAAATCCTTGGATCCGCTCCTGCAGGTGCGCGATCAGATTCCCTCTAAAAATGAAAGTGAAAGTAGGGAAATTTCAGAGTTCTCACTGGCGTTATAATACACAAAATAATTCGGCTGATCTTCTTAAAAAATTACACTTGCCAAGCTTTTTTGGTAGGAAAGATACTGCCAATTAACAAGTATGAGGCTCAGTTCAGTACATCTGCCCAATTTCTTTTATGCAAGTCTGCTAATTCAGGAACTTGTAATTTTTTCCTGCATTACTTTCTTCTCCTACCGATTCTAAAAATAATTAGTTGGATGTACCTAATGAAGGTCTTCCGTTTCCAACAGAAAGGACTGATACGACTCGATGGTTGCCCAAGCTTAGCTAATGGACCATTGTTTTAGTGATGATAAAAATGAAAATCTTGTCTAGTACGGGGCGACATATGCTATTGCTTGCAATAGCAGACTTTCTAGTTAAGGTCTTCCGTCTTCACGGAAGACCTTATAGTGATTCTATTGTTTCTTATTATTAAGGTCTTCCGTCTTCACGGAAGACCTTATAGTGATTCTATTGTTTCTTATTATTATTATTCTTTTTTTTTAGACAAAATTTTGTGCACGCGATTTCTCGAATACTATTCAGTGGATTTCAATGAATTTTTCAGGAATTATAGGTCATTATATGAATTTTATATAAAATTCCGTTTTTTGGAAAATTCGGTTCCAGTGCCAAGTTATGGACAATTTCCTGATTTAAAAATGCAATTTTGTCCTTGAAGGATCTCGAGAACGGCTCAAGATATGAACTGGAGACGTGTCGGAGATGATAGACCATGACTAATAGATTTGCGATTTTGCCTTCGTTTGCGTCGTCAGTACTTCCGGTCACTACAGGAAGCGAATTTAAAATGTGCATTTTTTCAACTTTTTTGTTTTTCAATATTTTTCTTTGATATAAATAAGTTTGGTAAAGACCTCAGTGAAAAAGAATAATATATGATTTATTTTAAAATTGATCAATCCACACACTAGATATTCGCGTTTTAAATTTTGAAGCGGGTCCAAAATGGCGGCTGTCTTTGTGGGTTCCGCCATTTAGCAAAACATGATTTATGGAGTCAGCCGGGCGTTTGGTTGAATGAAAGTTATACATGTACCATGGAGATCAGTAAATTATGAAGGATTTTTAGGACTGCCACGTCGCAATTACGTTGCAATTCTGTTTAGAATTAGAGTTTTAATCCTAAGTTTCCTCAAACGTCTACGTGTTTGCTTTTATCTCAAAGCAGAATACAACATGACTACAAGTGAATATACAATAATGACAACGTTTTGTTTTTACAGAACGGAAAAACCTATCCTAAACCATGGTTATAAGTAATAGCTTTTCAAGATACGTTTTTCTTTTTAGAATCGGACGGAAGACCTCTCGTTGCTCGCAACGAGGTCGTATCTAGTTATTATTGTTTTTTTTTCTTACCGATTTTGTGCACGCGAGTTCTCGGAAACGGCTGGTTCGATTTTCATGAAACTTTCAGAACTGATAGAACATCGAACAAAGCTGATATATAATTTTTTGTTTTGATGACGTCACTTCCGGTTTTGAGATATCCGCGATTTAGTGATTTTCAGAGGGTCAGTTTGTCCGCGAGTTTTCTCATGAATGGCTTAGGATAGAAGCTTGAGTTTTTCAGCAATGATAGAGCAATATATGTAGATGTGACATACGTATTTCATTTCCACCGGAAGTGCTGCACGTCGGCCCGCGCTATGGCTCGAAAATAGGCCTATCGCGAATTTCAAAATTTTTAACACTTTTTTTACGATATCTTTTTACCAGGAAATATTTTGTTAAAATATATAAAACGAAAGAAGTGTAGAATTTCAGGATCTTTCAAATGGTATCTATAGAAAAGAACTGGCCCCTAAAATAAGGGGCCTAGAGGGGCCAGAAGTTTTTCCTTTATATCTCAAAAAGTATTGAGAATTTGTAATACGTCAAAGAAGCAAAGTTGTTCAAAATGTCAAGGTTAATCTATTAGAGTCGTCAAAATACGTTCGGCAACGTCACTTCCGGCCAAACCGGAAGTAGTCAGAAAACGCGTATTTTTGCCGTTCTTGAGAAGTTTTTGGGTAACATATGTCTCTGGGAGCATAAAAATTAATTTTCCATCCGTCGTCATCACTTCCGGTCAAACCGGAAGTAGCAAAAACTGGCTTCTTTTTGCATTAATTAACATATTTTTAGAGTATTTAAACCATTTTTGGGCGTTATTACTTATTTTTTAAAAAAAAAATGACAGTAACTTCCGGTCAAACAGGACGGAAGACCTTCTCGTTGCTTTGCAACGAGCTTTGCTCTAGTTATTATTCTTTTTTTTTAGACAAAATTTTGTGCACGCGATTTCTCGAATACTATTCAGTGGATTTCAATGAATTTTTCAGGAATTATAGGTCATTATATGAATTTAATATAAAATTCCGTTTTTTGGAAAATTTGGTTCCAGTGCCAAGTTATGGACAATTTCCTGATTTTAAAATGCAATTTTGTCCTTGAAGGATCTCGAGAACGGCTCAAGATATGAACTGGAGACGTGTCGGAGATGATAGACCATGACTAATAGATTTGCGATTTTGCCTTCGTTTGCGTCGTCAGTACTTCCGGTCACTACAGGAAGCGAATTTAAAATGTGCATTTTTTCAACTTTTTTGTTTTTCAATATTTTTCTTTGATATAAATAAGTTTGGTAAAGACCATAATATATAATTTATTTTAAAATCGATCAATCCACGCACTAGATATTCGCGTTTTAAATTTTGAAGCGGGTCCAAAATGGCGGCTGTCTTTGTGGGTTCCGCCATTTAGCAAAACATGATTTATGGAGTCAGCCGGGCGTTTGGTTGAATGAAAGTTATACATGTACCATGGAGATCAGTAAATTATGAAGGATTTTTAGGACTGACACGTCGCAATTACGTTGCAATTCTGTTTAGAATTAGAGTTTTAATCCTAAGTTTCCTCAAACGTCTACGTGTTTGCTTTTATCTCAAAGTAGAATACAACATGACTACAAGTGAATATACAATAATGACAACGTTTTGTTTTTACAGAACGGAAAAACCTATCCTAAACCATGGTTATAAGTAATAGCTTTTCAAGATACGTTTTTCTTTTTAGAATCGGACGGAAGACCTCTCGTTGCTCGCAACGAGGTCGTATCTAGTTATCTCGCCCCGAACGAAGTCGGGGACGACATATTGATATTGTACGCATGTTTTTTTTTATCCAGGCTGTTTCTCGGAGATGGCTGGGACAATCTTCCTGAAACTTTCCTTAAAGGACGATCACTGGTTGTAGTTGTGCAGTGAGGTCGTTCAGTTCCAATATGTCTACCGTTGCCATGGAAACCTGTAAAAAGCGACAAATTTTGTCCGAGAGTGTTCTCTCTGGTCCCTTAAACGTTCGTCATGAAACTTTTCTTATTTTAATGATTAGTATCTGTAGTTCTGCAACTCGTATTTAAAATTTTCATATAATCGATTATTGCCATGGAAACCAGGTGAAAGTTAAAATTCTTTAATTTCGATTTTCTCAATAACTACTCAGGCAATCGTTTTGAAACTTTCAATGTTTATTCCTTGCAATGTGTCAACGTGATTTCTACTTTCAAAATAATTGTAATGAGTCGCTCACGGTTGCCATAGAAACGAAACAGAAAAAAAAGATTCAGATGTACACATGTGTTCTCCAAGGTCTAGGTCAAAGGGTCAAAGTTCGTCGTATCCAATAAAAGTTCTTTTCACAAGGATTACATATTTGAAATACGAAAGCCCTAGTACTTACCGTTCAAACGTTATGGCTATTTACTATGTTCAAGACGACCCCCCCCCCCTTTTATTTTTTGAAGCACACAGCCAAGTAGAATACACAGATATAACATATACAACTTACAAGTAACTTTTTAAAATCTTCATTCATAAAATTCAGTTCCCGTCATGTGATATTTTGCCATCATTCATTCTCCTTCTGTTTTGTCTCTTGAATTTATAAATATTTTATTTTATCTATATAAAAAAAAAATAACGATTGTCAGCTGCATTTATTATCATTTCGCGTTTTCTTGTATATCTATCACTTGTATATTATTCATTTCATTAGATAGTGCAAGTATAAATTAAAAAATTGGTACGTCATTTCCATAGTTTTTATTCATTCATAAATTCTTTGATCCGCTCCTGATGGTTCGCAAAGCCTTGATCACCACTGTATACAAAACATTCATCTCGCCGAAAATGTTCATGATTCCGCTAAACTGAGAAAGTTCACACATGATTTATTATCTCATAACACACATCAGCTCTCTGCAATGCAGAAATGCTCGAATTGAAGGGGAAAATTCAGGAGTTATTGATGAGAAAAATTCAGGAGTTATTATGTCGCCCCGAACGAAGTCGGGGACGACATATTGATATTGTACGCATGTTTTTTTTATCCAGGCTGTTTCTCGGAGATGGCTGGGACAATCTTTCTGAAACTTTCCTTAAAGGACGATCACTGGTTGTAGTTGTGCAGTGAGGTCGTTCAGTTCCAATATGTCTACCGTTGCCATGGAAACCTGTAAAAAGCGACAAATTTTGTCCGAGAGTGTTCTCTCTGGTCCCTTAAACGTTCGTCATGAAACTTTTCTTATTTTAATGATTAGTATCTGTAGTTCTGCAACTCGTATTTAAAATTTTCATATAATCGATTATTGCCATGGAAACCAGGTGAAAGTTAAAATTCTTTAATTTCGATTTTCTCAATAACTACTCAGGCAATCGTTTTGAAACTTTCAATGTTTATTCCTTGCAATGTGTCAACGTGATTTCTACTTTCAAAATAATTGTAATGAGTCGCTCACGGTTGCCATAGAAACGAAACAGAAAAAAAGATTCAGATGTACACATGTGTTCTCCAAGGTCTAGGTCAAAGGGTCAAAGTTCGTCGTATCCAATAAAAGTTCTTTTCACAAGGATTACATATTTGAAATACGAAAGCCCTAGTACTTACCGTTCAAACGTTATGGCTATTTACTATGTTCAAGACGACCCCCCCCCCTTTTATTTTTTGAAGCACACAGCCAAGTAGAATACACAGATATAACATATACAACTTACAAGTAACTTTTTAAAATCTTCATTCATAAAATTCAGTTCCCGTCATGTGATATTTTGCCATCATTCATTCTCCTTCTGTTTTGTCTCTTGAATTTATAAATATTTTATTTTATCTATGTAAAAAAAAAATAACGATTGTCAGCTGCATTTATTATCATTTCGCGTTTTCTTGTATATCTATCACTTGTATATTATTCATTTCATTAGATAGTGCAAGTATAAATTAAAAAATTGGTACGTCATTTCCATAGTTTTTATTCATTCATAAATTCTTTGATCCGCTCCTGATGGTTCGCAAAGCCTTGATCACCACTGTATACAAAACATTCATCTCGCCGAAAATGTTCATGATTCCGCTAAACTGAGAAAGTTCACACATGATTTATTATCTCATAACACACATCAGCTCTCTGCAATGCAGAAATGCTCGAATTGAAGGGGAAAATTCAGGAGTTATTGATGAGAAAAATTCAGGAGTTATTATGTCGCCCCATGAACGAAGTCGGGGACTGGTTGTAGTTGTGCAGTGAGGTCGTTCAGTTCCAATATGTCTACCGTTATGGAAACCTGTACGCATGTTCTCTCTTTTTTTTATCCAGGCTGTATTTAAAATTTTCATATAATCGATTATTGCCATGGATGAAAGTTAAAATTCTTTAATTTCGATTTTCTCAATAACTACTCAGGCAATCGTTTTGAAACTTTCAATGTTTATTCCTTGCAAAACGTGATTTTACTTTCAAAATAATTGTAATGAGTCGCTCACGGTTGCCAAGGACAGAAAAAAAGATCACTGGTTGTAGTATCCAATAAAAGTCACAAGGATTACATAGTGAGTACTTACCGTTCAAACGTTATGGCTATTTCAGTTCCGACCCCCCCCCCCCCTTTTATTTTTTGAAGCACACAGCCAAGTAGAATGATATAACATATACAACTTACAAGTAACTTTTTAAAATCTTCATTCATAAAATTGCCATGGAAACCTGAATTTATAAATATTTTAAAGCGATTGTCAGCTGCATTTAATCATTTTGTCACTTGTATATTATTCATTTCATTAGATAGTGCAAGTATAAATTAAAAAATTTACGTCATTTCAATAGTTTTTATTCATTCATAAATTCTTTTATCCGCTCCTGATGGTTCGCAAAGCCTTGATCACCCTTACAAAACAACGAAAATGTTCATGTCATGAGTTCAACTTTTCTTAGCTTTTAATGATTAGTATCTGTAGAAAAATTCTGCAACTACGCATGTATTTAAAATTTTCATATAGGTCGTTCAGTTCCAATATGTTATTGCCATGGAAATGGAAACCAGGTTCTCTCTGTCCCTTAAACGTTCGTCATGAAACTTTTCTTATTTTAATGAATTCTGTAGTTCTGCAACTCGTATTTAAAAATTTCGATTTTGCCTCAATATTTCGATTTTCTCAATAACTACTCAGGCAATCGTTTTGAAACTTTCAATGTTTATTCCTTGCAATGTGTCAACGTGATTTCTACTTTCAAAATAATTGTAATGAGTCGCTCACGGTTGCCATAGAAACGAAACAGAAAAAAAGATTCAGATGTACACATGTGTTCTCCAAGGTCTAGGTCAAAGGGTCAAAGTTCGTCGTATCCAATAAAAGTTCTTTTCACAAGGATTACATATTTGAAATACGAAAGCCCTAGTACTTACCGTTCAAACGTTATGGCTATTTACTATGTTCAAGACGACCCCCCCTTTTATTTTTTGAAGCACACAGCCAAGTAGAATACACAGATATAACATATACAACTTACAAGTAACTTTTTAAAATCTTCATTCATAAAATTCAGTTCCCGTCATGTGATATTTTGCCATCATTCATTCTCCTTCTGTTTTGTCTCTTGAATTTATAAATATTTTATTTTATCTATGTAAAAAAAAAATAACGATTGTCAGCTGCATTTATTATCATTTCGCGTTTTCTTGTATATCTATCACTTGTATATTATTCATTTCATTAGATAGTGCAAGTATAAATTAAAAAATTGGTACGTCATTTCCATAGTTTTTATTCATTCATAAATTCTTTGATCCGCTCCTGATGGTTCGCAAAGCCTTGATCACCACTGTATACAAAACATTCATCTCGCCGAAAATGTTCATGATTCCGCTAAACTGAGAAAGTTCACACATGATTTATTATCTCATAACACACATCAGCTCTCTGCAATGCAGAAATGCTCGAATTGAAGGGGAAAATTCAGGAGTTATTGATGAGAAAAATTCAGGAGTTATTATGTCGCCCCGAACGAAGTCGGGGACGACATATTGATATTGTACGCATGTTTTTTTTATCCAGGCTGTTTCTCGGAGATGGCTGGGACAATCTTCCTGAAACTTTCCTTAAAGGACGATCACTGGTTGTAGTTGTGCAGTGAGGTCGTTCAGTTCCAATATGTCTACCGTTGCCATGGAAACCTGTAAAAAGCGACAAATTTTGTCCGAGAGTGTTCTCTCTGGTCCCTTAAACGTTCGTCATGAAACTTTTCTTATTTTAATGATTAGTATCTGTAGTTCTGCAACTCGTATTTAAAATTTTCATATAATCGATTATTGCCATGGAAACCAGGTGAAAGTTAAAATTCTTTAATTTCGATTTTCTCAATAACTACTCAGGCAATCGTTTTGAAACTTTCAATGTTTATTCCTTGCAATGTGTCAACGTGATTTCTACTTTCAAAATAATTGTAATGAGTCGCTCACGGTTGCCATAGAAACGAAACAGAAAAAAAGATTCAGATGTACACATGTGTTCTCCAAGGTCTAGGTCAAAGGGTCAAAGTTCGTCGTATCCAATAAAAGTTCTTTTCACAAGGATTACATATTTGAAATACGAAAGCCCTAGTACTTACCGTTCAAACGTTATGGCTATTTACTATGTTCAAGACGACCCCCCCTTTTATTTTTTGAAGCACACAGCCAAGTAGAATACACAGATATAACATATACAACTTACAAGTAACTTTTTAAAATCTTCATTCATAAAATTCAGTTCCCGTCATGTGATATTTTGCCATCATTCATTCTCCTTCTGTTTTGTCTCTTGAATTTATAAATATTTTATTTTATCTATGTAAAAAAAAAATAACGATTGTCAGCTGCATTTATTATCATTTCGCGTTTTCTTGTATATCTATCACTTGTATATTATTCATTTCATTAGATAGTGCAAGTATAAATTAAAAAATTGGTACGTCATTTCCATAGTTTTTATTCATTCATAAATTCTTTGATCCGCTCCTGATGGTTCGCAAAGCCTTGATCACCACTGTATACAAAACATTCATCTCGCCGAAAATGTTCATGATTCCGCTAAACTGAGAAAGTTCACACATGATTTATTATCTCATAACACACATCAGCTCTCTGCAATGCAGAAATGCTCGAATTGATGGTGGCATGTCAGATTCGTTTTTCGGTAGAACCTCTAAAATGAAAGTGAAAGAGGGAAATTTCAGAGTTCTCACTGGCGTTACAATACACAAAATAATTCGGCTGATCTTCTTCATAAATTACATTTCCCAAGCTTTTATCATAGGAAAGATACTGCCAATTAACAAGTATGAGGCTCAGTTCAGTACATCTGCCAGATTTCTTTTATGCAAGTCTGCAAATTGAGGAACTTGTAATTTTCCTGCACTACTTTCTTCTCCTACCGATTCTAAAAATAATGAGTGGGATGTACCGAATTAAGGTCTTTCGTTTCCAATGGAAAGGACTGATGTAACTCAATGGTTGTTCAAACTTAGCTTAATGACTTTTGTTTTAGTGATGATAAAAATGAAAGTCTTGTCTAATACGGGGCGACATATGCTATTGCTTGCAATAGCAGACTTTCTAGTTAAGGTCTTCCGTCTTCACGGAAGACCTTATAGTGATTCTACTGTTTCTTATTATTATTATTATTTTTTTTCCCAAAATTTTGTGCACGCGATTTCTCAGCAACTGCTCTGTGGATTTTTATGAAATTTTCAGGAATTATGCGCAATAAGATGAACTTGATACATTTTTAAGGAAATTTGGAAATTCGCTTCTGGTGCTAAGTTATGGGCAATTTCCTGAT
>NW_026930967.1:0-62500 GCF_032062105.1 Saccostrea cuccullata
GAATGAAATGTCAATCAAAAGGAAAAACCAACACTTTTTTTTTTTTTGGAATTTTTTATCAGAACACGAAATAAAAAAAAAAAAACATAAATTCACATTTTATGAAAAAAATCATTCTTTTTGATATGAAATGAAATTAGCAATAAAAAATTATATCAAGAGACTATTCGAAAAAGTTACGCATTACTATTTTTTTAATCGAACAACCAGTTTGGATATGCGATGTTGGTAGTTTTCAAACATGAGTGAATAAATACGACGCCTTTTGAATATTTTTAATAGTTCAGACACATTTAAATTATGACGAATACATTATCTTTGATTTTTTAGACCCTATCACAGCTAAATTCGGCCAGGTTTGTGCGAATATTTTCTTTTAGGGCAAGAGAATGGGCGGGTCTTAGTACTATAGAGGGATATGCGTGCCCGAGAAGACCTTATATGGCTATTGTTATTATTTCGCACTTAGTCATTGTCCAATCCGATGACAGAACAAAACATGCTGGTTTACTACGTTTACATTTTATCGCAGACACGTGGTTTTGGCCAATTTACCTGTTGTCCTTTACTACATTTCAAACTTTTATAATGGTCAGCCAATGCTGTTTATACTTAATAATACGCATGGATTTTTAGCATTTACGGTTTTAGGACAAGAAATGCACATGAAACTTGGATTCACCGTTACTCGGGAATACGTGTAGACTTAACGAATTGCTCACCAAACACGCTACAAAACTTTTAACTAATGTATATCATGTATATTCTATCAATTGTTTGTAACTGTATATAAATTTTACTGTGGTCTCGGAAATGGTACATATGTAGATCCGTGACTCAAATGCATAAAAAATATCGGATAGCAGTAAAATTACAAGCATGTTTCCATAGTATTTTTGTGGTACTCACTCGTAACGAATTTCATTTAGCTTATTGGTCAGTTAGAAAGTATCGCCTGTGCCTCGATTAGCATATGAATTCATTCTTAAGTCAGAAAATCTAGTTCCGTCGATCTGTTTATAATGGGAAAGGCCAACTAGATTTTACAATTTTTTTAAAAATAGCATGTGAGCGCAGTTAGGTACAATTTTCTCCTTTCACATATAGGTAGATTTGAATAAAATACAGTGACCAGCCAAAGGAGAAAACTGTACCTACCTGCGCTCATATGTTTTAAGGGCTTCAAAGAGTGGGGCGGGGTTAAAATGCAATGGGAATTGAATGTGAACATGATACCCCTACCCCAATAAAAGATCTATATCTTTCAAATCACGTTTCTATTTTTGTTAAAAATAGTAAGCTATAAAGGTACACAGATCAGTGATTAGTTACATACACAAATTTGAGTAAAATACATTTAATTTTTTGTCAGTATACGAGGGACCGCAAGTCACCTCATCCTTTCTTTATTTACATGAGAATTGCTAGAGCTTATCTTTATAAGAAGTGCTCTTTATTGCGATGAACAAAAACGCAATGTTAGTCAAAATAATTTAAGTCCAATTTAGTTTTACGTAATTTTATTGAAAATAAGGGTTGAAACAGGCAATTTTTTCTCATCCAGTCTTCTTTACAAAGGATTTGAAAAACAGAATGGAATATTTTATGAACATTTTACGGTATGTTTGTTGTCTGTGAAATATATCCAAATCAACAACCCAGTTATTATGTCTAGATTAATTTAGGTAAGAATATAGATTTCTCGTGTTTGCCTAATGAGAATGATGCAGATATGCACCAGGAAGGATAACTGAATTTACTACGATAGCAGTACTTAGAGCTGAGTTCCCATCAAACAACGGTTACTTTGGCTATTTTTTTTTTTTTTTTTTTTGAATATCAAAAACTGATTAGGTGTATGCGAAACATCCAGAGAGAAAAAAAAATGTGTGAGTGAAGTTCTTTCAATTTGCAAGCCAAATTCATTGTCCTTTTGAATGAAGATATAACTGTACTGACCTGCACTGCATTGTATTTAGAAAATATTTCTTCAAGTTTGATTTTATGAAATATACGTTGAAAACGTACTCAGTTTCATTTTTAATGTTCTTCCTAAATTTATTTATAATTATTATATAAACTTTAACAGGATTGTTTTCTTACTATATAATATATATTTGAATTAACAATTGATAATATCGACAAAATGCATTATAATAAAGATACATTTGGTTGAGTAGTGAGAATGATGCAAATATGCACCAGGAAGAGTAACGGAATTTAATCAACCAACAATTACTTTTGTTAATTCTTTAATTTCTAAAAAGGTTTATATGCAAAAGTTCCAGAGGATGTTGTGTTGGGTGAAGTTCTTTCAATTTACATGCTAATCAATCCTTCTGTCAATTAAAAAAGATATAAAGGCAGTAAAGTGTGTTTTATTTAAAATATACTTGGTCAATATTTATTCAAATTTGATTTTATGAAAAATATATTGAAAAGTTTTTATTTTCATATTTTAATTAGATTTCTTTCTGTGTTTACTTGTAATAACATGCACATCGACTGTTAAACTATGTTTAGTTTATTTTTGTGAATTTGGCGTGCCATACTTATGTATTGATGATTTTTTGGTGTGTTCCCGTTTTGCACACATTTGATAATTAGGTATGAACAATAGGTGTGAAGTGTGTTTTGATAGCAATTATAGTCTGATTTTTGGTTTGGATTTAAGTATATAGTTATGATGAGCAAGAATGCCTCTTTCAAAATTATGAATTTTATGGCCCCTTAGTCAGGGGTTCTGGTGTTAGGGAGGGGCTCTATTGATTATATAGTGAAAATACATGAATTCTTTGAAAATCTTCTTCTCTGCTCCTGGGTATTAAATAAACTAAATAAGTATATAGCTATGATGAGCAAGAATGCCTCTTTCAAAATTGTGAATTTTCCTATATTTTTCTATGTAAAACTTAGGTCCGCCATTGTGGCCCCGCCCTACCCCCGGGGTCATGATTTGAACAAACTTGAATCTACATTACCTGAGGATGCATCCATATCAATATGATCAATTATGGCTTTGTTATTCTTGAGAAGAAGATTTTTAAAGAATTTTCCTACATATTTCTATGTTAAACTTTCTCGGCCATTGTGGCCCCGCCCTACCCCCAGGGGTCATAATTTGAACAAATTTGAATCTACACTACCTGAGGATGCTTCCATATAAATATGATCAATTACGGCTTTGTTATTCTTGAGAAGAAGATTTTTAAAGAATTTTTCTACATATTTCTATGTAAAACTTTGGTCGGCCATTGTGGCCCCGCCCTACCCCCGGGGTCATGGTTTGAACAAATTTGAATCTACGCTACCTGAGGATGCTTCCATATAAATATGATCAATTATGGCTTTGTTATTCTTGAGAAGAAGGTTTTTTAAGAATTTTCCTATATTTTTCTATGTAAAACTTTGGTCGGCCATTGTGGTCCCGCCCTACCCCCGGGGGTCATGATTTGAACAAACTTGAATTAACACTACCTAAGGATGCTTCCATAAAAATATGATCAATTATGGCTTTGTTATTCTTGAGAAGAAGATTTTTAAAGAATTTTCCTACATATTTCTATGTAAAACTTTGGTCGGCCATTGTGGCCCCGCCCTACCCCCGGGGGTCATGATTTGAACAAATTTGAATCTACACTACCTGAGGATGTTTCCTTAGAAGTTTCATCTTTCCTGGCACAGTGGTTCTTGAGAAAAAGATTTTTAAAACATACCAAAAAATTTTCATTAATTCCCAATTATCTCCCCTAGAATGAGAGCGTGGCCCTTCATTTGAACAAACTTGAATCCCCTTCACCCAAGGATGCTTTGTGGCAAGTTTGGTTGAAATTGGCCCAGCGGTTCTTGAGAAGAAGTCGAAAATGTGAAAAGTTTACAGACAGACAGACAGACGGACAGCTAGACGGACAGACAGACGGACGCCGGACAAAATGTGATCAGAAAAGCTCACCTGAGCCGAAAAGATAGCATAGAAAACTCGTGGCTTGTTTATATTATTTTCATTTTTATGCGCCTTGATCGACAGATCCGAGGCGTGTATTGCTTTTGTCCTGTCTCTCTGTATGTTTGTCCGTTTGTTTGTTTGTCTGCAAACTTTAACCTTCGTCATAATTTTTGAACCATGAAAGATAGAGACTTAATATTTGGTATGCACTCCACTAATTAAACTCTTTCAAATAATTTCAAGGTCAATGACCTTGTGACCTTGACTGTGACCTGTATGCTAAAAATACCATCTTTGTCTGCAAACTTTAACCTTCGCCATAGCTTTTGAGCCTTGAAAGATAGACTTTATGTTTGGTATGCATAGTCCACTAACAAGGCTTTTACAAATGACACAAAGGTCAATGACCTTATGACTTTGACTATGACCTATATGTTAAAATTTTTTTTTTAATCTTCACCATAACTTTTGAACCATGAGAAACAGAGACTTCATATTTGGTATGCATACTTCACTAATTAAGTTCTTTCAAATCACATCAAGTTCAATGACCTTGTGACCTTGACTGTGACCTATATGCTAAAAATAGCTTTTAAGCACCTTCGCCATAACTTTTGAATCATAAGAGATAGAGACTTTATATTTGGTATAGCCTACTCCACTAATCAAGTTCTTTCACATGACACCAAGATCAATGACCTTGTGACCTTGACTGTGACCCATATGCTAAATTAGCTTTTTTTCAAATATTGTTGTCACCGAGCGCATAGTGTTTTACAAACACATCTCTTTTTTTTTTTTTGGTTATTGTCTTTAAAATAATATGACAAATTTAGTCCTTTTATTCGGTTAATCCGTAGAAATGGTTTAAGGTTTTGCTAAAATAGCTAATGACACGTTCTTGGCCATCTTGAATTTGGGATATCAAACGGCGCTGATACCATTTGCACTCACATCTTTGTCCCACAACAAAATGATCCTCGGTTGTTAGACAATTCAAAATTTGTACATCCATAAGTAAATCTATTGATTTTTGAAAAGATTCTAAGCATTTCGCTCTGTTTTATTTTTCCTTGTCTACTGAGCCATTGGACTCGCTATATAGCACTAAAACTTGAAACGAAACGGCGATTACATCCCGCTAAGACCTTTAACAAGAGGCCCATGGGCCACATCGCTCACCTGAGAAGCTTTGACCATTCTGTTCTTTACCAGATTTCCCCCTTGTAATACATAATGCATCCCCACCCTACCCCACTGATCATAATTTAGACATTTTGAAATCTACACTACCCCATGATCCTTCCATGGGCACATAAGTTTCAGCTTTTCTGGCCCAGTGGTTCTTGAGAAAAAGATTTTCAAAGATTTTTCCTATATATTTCTATGTAAAACTTTGATTCCCTATTGTGGCCCCGCCCTTCCCCCGGGGGTCATGAATTGAACAATTTAGAATCTACACTATACCAGGATGTTTCTACATAAGTTTCAGCTTTTCTGGCCCAGTGGTTCTTGAGAAGAAGATTTTCAAAGATTTTCCCTATATATTTCTATATAAAACTTTGATTCCCTATTGTGGCCCCGCCCTACCCCCGGGGGTCATGATTTGAACAATTCAGAATCTACACTATACCAGGATGCTTCCACATAAGTTTAGCTTTTCTGGCCCAGTGGTTCTTGAGAAGAAGATTTTCAAAGATTTTTCCTATATATTTCTATATATTTCTATTGTGGCCCCGCCCTACCCCCGGGGGTAAAACTTTGATTCTTCCACATAAGTTTAGCTTTTCTGGCCCAGTGGTTCTTGAGAAGAAGATTTTCAAAGATTTTTCCTATATATTTCTAAGTAAAACTTTGATTCCTCATTGTGGCCCCGCCCTTCCCCCGGGGATCATGATTTGAACAATTTAGAATCTAAGCTAGCCCAGAATGCTTCCACATAAGTTTCAGCTTTTCTGGCCCAGTGGTTCTTGAGAAGAAGATTTTTTAATGACCCCACCCTATTTTTGTCTTTTCTTGATTATCTCCCCTTGTGAGGGAACTTGGCCCTTTATTTTGACAATTTAAATTCCCCTTCACCCAAGGATGCTTTGTACCAAGTTTGATCGAAATTGGCCCATTGGTTCTTGAGAAGAAGTTGAAAATGTGAAAAGTTTACAGACGGACAGACAGACGGACGACGAACAAAATGTGATCAGAAAAGCTCACTTGAGCCTTCGGCTCAGGTGAGCTAAAAACTTTAAACGTCTTCAACAATTTGGGCAATTTTCGAAGGTTTGACATATTCATCTTGCATATGTATGCCTTTTTTGGTAACTGTATGACTGACTCTAAATCTTAAATAAAACACATTTTAGGGTTTTAAGTTTTAAGATGCAGCAACCTGTAAAAATTTGTCATAGATTTTCTAAAGAACTTTGAAGTTTTTCCCCCAGAACTATTACGTCATCATGGTATCACAGACACCAATCTATACTTTTAAAAAGAAAGAAAATTTATGAAAACTGCTCAGGGTTGTATCTTGGTTACTGTGTGTGTGTAAGGGGGGGGGGGGGGGGTGTTAGGGTTTAATGGCTTTAGAATGCTCCAACTACACTATAGACCAACTTCGAGTGACTTTAAATGTTTAATAACAATACTGGGGAAAACGTTCTAGATAATAGCTCTAATTCACTTCAAAAGTCTACTGTGCGCGTTTCTTTTTCCTTTCAGTACATTTTCCTGCTGCTCAAAACAATATCCATCATTCCGTCGCATTGAGAACGAGGCATTGCAAAGACCGACGGGCATGTCGTTAAAATGTAAAAAGATCCTTACATGTGCATGTATATAAGTTATGAATGCTGTTTTTGATTTGTCTTGTTCAGACAATTTTATTGCCAATAACCTGATCTTAGTCTAAGGTACAAACCCATTGCGAACCCGCTACTAAATAGTGAGTGTATTGACAGTCATTCTACGCTAAACGGAGCAATTCAGGGTATTATCATGAAAAAAAAAATTGTTTCAAAAAGCAGTTCCCTAAAGGAGATATCAGTGAACTTGAAAAAATTATTAAAATTATTGTTTATAAATCTGGTATCGTTAACTTTTTACAACAATTTCAACACATTTTGTCCACAATTTCCTCATACGGTTGTAAACTCCTAAGGCCGGGTCACCTTTGGATAACATTACAATTACAAAGTATAATATTACAATTTGTCCGGTACATTTTCATAATACTTAGTGATAATATCAGTAGAAGAAATAGTTATTCATGTAGTAATAGTCTAGTCAAATTATCAAATTTTCCATCAAAATGTGAACTAATTGCAACAGTTTCAAAACTACATTTTAATCAATCTACGATATGATCTGAATATATAACAAAAAGTTTAGAAAAATTTATACATGGGAAAATTGAAAAATTGAGGTCATTATTGGGACGTATTGTGTTCACTCTGATTAAGTGTTAAACGAACTATGTAAAGTAGAAACTTCTATACTGGTTTAAAAAAAACATGTAAGTAGGGAAATAAACTTAACTGAATAAACTGAATTGGAAAAATATTAAATATTGGTTACTATATGTGCTGGTTGCCATGGAAACAGTATAAATTGAGAATATCACCTACTTTTGAACAATGAACCTTTACAAACATGAATACAGTCATTACGTTAGTTTACACACATACTCAAAATGCATTCTTTTGCCATAAATGCTTCAAAGAAATTATTTAGAAGATTTATGTAAATAGGTGGTAAACATGGATATATTATAAATGAATTTGACATGAAAAATTTCGGTATTCAGCAATGCTAAGTATAACACGAATATACTCAATCACCAAAAGTTAAGAAACAATAAAAATGATTTAATTCATATGAAAGGTAATATCCGAAAATAATTAGGAGCAGATTTAGAGGGGTCAGGGGACATCCCCCATAAGAATTTTTTATGAAAAAGTAGCAGAAAATGCCCCCCCCCCCAAAAAAAAAACTGAATCCCTCCTGTAACTGAAAGGTTTTCCCCGTATATGAAGAAAATTTGGGAAGATTCATAGAACCCCATTCCTCCCCGAAATAGATTTATATGTTTTTATTCTGGATTAGGTAAGTTGTTAATTTTTTTTTTGTCGAAAAATATTCTGAAATCTGAATTTTTTTACGCACTGCAAAGCTGTTCCCCGTGTAGTTGTGTTGTCCACCCTTCAGAAAATTTTCTTTCAACATGTGACACCAGTTTTGAGTCCCTGCAATATGATTGGTTGGTAACTTGTATAAAATGCTCAGAAATAAAAAAAAATACTTGCTTACATCAGTATCATAAAATGCTTGTACACTATAATGAGTATGATGGTTCTTGCTTGATCAGAACTTGAACCCACCCCACACCCGGGTACCCTACAGGGTATTTATTTTCATGAGTTTAATAAAAGTGCTATCTTACTCATATCAAGTGGATCAATGTATTTTTTTACCCTCCATATAATGAAACCACGCCCTCCGGTGTGATAAGAACATTATAGCAACATGCAGTCAATGTTGCTTCATGGATGGTGATATTCCAAAAAATATTTCAAATTTTTTTCAGTGTAATTATACCCTCAACTACATTCAATAATATGAAGATAAGACGCGTTTTAGGATAAAATCTGAATTGTTATCCCTTGAAAATGATCATGGTTGACCAAGATGTAGCCGAATCAACAGTAATATTAAATTGCATTGAGTACAAAATGTCGTGAAATATGCGCGCAAAGGTTCTGCGCAGTTAATAATTATACCCCCCGCTTGAAAAGCGGGAGGGTATATAGTAATCGAACTGTATTTCCGTCCGTCCGTCCGTCTGTTACGCTTTGGGGTACCCATCTCTTATCCGCAACTCCTCTCATACCACTGAATGAAATTTGATGAAACTTTCACAGAATCTTTATTACATATTGCAATTGTGCACCTCCTATTTTACTTTTTGATCCGACACATATTTTGGGTTTCCCGGCCACAGGAAAACATGGACTTTTTCACCAGTTAAAACCATATGGGAGGCGGGGGGTATCATTTAGTGAGCTCATCGCTCACAGTACCTAGTTCCCCAACCCATAATTATTAATAAATTGCTTCAAAATGTAGTGAAATGTGCGCGCAAAGGGCGCAGTTATTATATTGTTACCCTTTTTAAATCTTAATGTATTTCAAACCGTTGCTATGTAATGTTACTTAAAGAGGGTGGGGGCAATTGAAAGCACACAGTAGATTATTTTATTCTTATTGATAAAAAAAAATCTAAGGTCAAATTAAAGCACTTACACAAATGGAATGAAGTAAAAGAGAGCAAGCCAAGTATTTGTTTCAAGGAAGAATTAAATGTTCAACTCTTGGTAGATACTGGTAGTCAATTTTTACTTGTTCAAATTCACATGTAAAAGTATTATTGTTATATTTCCCCCAAATATTTTTATCCTAACAGTAATAGAAATTATAAGACTTTGGCTTTAATCTAGGAATACACCCGCATGGTGCAGTGGTTAGAGCATCTGCTCTAGAGTTGCGAAGTAAGGAGTCGATCCTTACGTCGCGGGTTCGAATCCCACTGTGGGATGTGGAGACCGGTCGGATAAGACCGTATAAACCGAGGTCCCGTGTCGCAGTAGGCACTGGAGCAAAAAAGATCCCTCACTGCTTAATGGCCGTAAGTGCTGAGTATAGAACAAATTGTGCAGCTCTCCACTGGCAAGTGGTGGCGTCTCCATATGCATGAAAAATTCTCGAGAGGGACGTTAAACAATATACAATTATAGTAGAAAGATTCACGTCCATCTACTTTTCTTTTTTCAATGTTGCTCTTATTAAGAAGTGACTTTGAAAGTGTTCCAGATTGTTCACATTCTAAAGCATGCTCGTGGGAACGCCGTTATCACCAGTCCCCATAAAATGGAGCTTCAATAAGTGCCGCGTCAGGCATTTTACTGTTGCAAAAATGACAATATGATCTACAAGGAGAAGTTAAGTTTTTAAAAATGGGTTTAAAATATTTTGTTAAAAAGTTACATTAAGAATTTTAAAAAAGAGCATTTAAGTATTTAATTCTGTCTAAACATTTCATTTGAATTATTTCCATTACTATATATAAACATAATGCAGCTTTTGTACATGTTTTGAACAAACTTGAATAAGATGCTCTACCTGAGGATAGATGCATGGTGCAGTCTTCATAGAGAAAAAGGTCAATATCAATTGGCTTTTTATATCAGGTTCGCTACTCTTTACAAAATCAATAAGCAGTAAATCTGGAGAGTAAAAAAATTGTTTGAATCACACAGTTCAAATTTAAGTTCCGGAGATGCCTGAATGGAATTAAATATTTGATTTTTTTAACTTGGAGGCCTTCAAATCAAATCATGTTCATGTGATTCCATAAATCTGTCTCTTTATTATTTCAAAATGATAAATTTCTATTAATTTTCTAGATAATTAATCAAAATATATTCTGTGATGATGTATGTTACAACTCTGATATACATTGTACTTGTCTGATAAGCTTCCTTGCAGAATTCTTTAGAAAAGGCTGTTTTGACTTATTTTGTATACAAACTGTGTTCCATACATTTTTTGTTTCTTGTGTTTAAATTCCAAAACTACTGGGGTATAAATTTATATCCATCAGGCGTTTACAAATAAAATGAAAGTAAACACATTCACATTTAGGAATTTCACATACATGTATATTGTGAATACAAACAGCGTTCCATACTTTTTTGTTTACATGAGTGGTAATTGCAACCATTATATATGTGTAGATGATATTTGGCCGGTGTGGAAGTTAAAACTTCACTTCTTTGAAAATCAAAATATATATATTTTTTTATTTAGTTTTGATTGCATAACAAACTACAGGTTAAAACAACAACTTTTAATGCTAATTGGCTATTGTTTACAGGCTGTCTGTCACAGAGAGCTCATATAGAAAAAGTACGGTGTGCAAGTGGGTAATTCAAAATTCATATTAATCTCTAATTTTAATCTTTCGATTTCCCAACTTTCCCCTGAGTGAATTTTTCTAAACTTTTTATATGTGAGTTACTAATAGCTTATCTACAAATCTGCATTAAAATATAAACTGTTGCAATTAGTTCTCATTTTTCAGTAGAATGACTAGACTATAATACATACAAAGAAATACAGTGTATTTTTGGATGTATATTGCCATAAAGGGGTTTCATTTATATAAAAATAAGTCTATACTCAACCCCCATGGTAGTTTTACTGCAGCAGCCATGTAGCATCGTTTTTGAAAGTGTGGGGGATTTTTTTTTTCTGACTTACCTGAAAAAGTTGACAAGCAAAAATAGGGGGGAATTTTCACATACTCGAAAATCCTATTTCTGGGGGGGGGGGGGGGGTGTTAGAGACCAACTTTTCTCAGTGCCAACTTGCCAACTTCTTTCACAACCAATTATTTGGAATTCAATACTACATTTCCTTGATATAATTTTCCTGTAGTATAAAATGAGGGGGCCAAACACCCTTTCAATGAACATTTCCAATGGTAAAGGTAATGAAAGGAAAAAATTGGGGGGGGGGGGTGCAGCCCCCCCCCCCCCCCCCCCCGTTGCTACGTGCCTGTGCAGGACAGGACCTTTTGTGGTTAAAGTAGTAATTGTTATGTGTAAATACATGTAGTAGAAAATAGTAATCAGTCACAAACGCAAAGACAATTCATAGAAGTTTTTTTTAAATTTTCTTTTTTTTCTATAAATTTCATGATAATATAATAACTTGTTTTAACATATATTTTAATCTCTGTTAGTATGTGTTTCTGATCTATTATCAAACCTTAATTTCATTTTAATTTAATAAAATAGAAAAAAGATGATATTTGTATTGCTGATCATTCGTGTCGCGTCCCATATTTGTTTTACATTTTTAAAATCGAAAAATGTTTTATATCTTCTGATACATTAAAATTTTTGCACATTTTTGATATGTTTTTGTTCCAGACACTCACACATTTATTATTATTTAATAATTGATGTAAAAGTTTATACATGCGTAATTAAATTCGGCAAGTTGTTTATCCTTAACTTTATTTTTGATGTTTAAATTTGCGCTCTATATGTTCTTTGAAGTTAACATTCAAACGTTAAGTGAAAGTGTTTTCAGAGTATGGTTTCATTAAAATTTTTTAGTCATCAAAATATTGTAGAACATTTTGCAACTTAACTTCTCCGATGATTTTTTTTCCATTGTTTCGCCAATATCTTTTCGAAAGGTCTAAATTTTCTTTTCAGCAGATAGTATTCACCCATATATTATTTGATTTATTTTTAGTACCCCAAGGAAATGTTTAATATCCTGGAATTTCCCTTGTGGTCGAAGAGATCTTTAACATATAAAATTCCTGCTGTCATCCAATTTATATAAAATAAAGACTTGTTTTCGAATTGAAAGTTGTTATTAAACAAAATGGGTTGTCATAACACCTTATCTGCTGATGTATAAATATTTTCTTTTTGTTTACATTTATTAAAGGCACATAAAATTTCACAGTAGAAAATTGGTGTTTTTTTTTTAAAGGCATTTTGCAGATTTTAATTATTTGTACTGCTAGTCTTTAGTACAGAAGTAGAAGTACAGTAGATTATGTAATATGTAGTGTATATACTAGTATTACACTGCTTTAAAACAGATAACATCCACGATTTTTGTTACTTATAATATTTTGATGCTCATTGTCCAATAACATTTGAACTAGTAAGCCTAAAGGCCGAGACCCACTCAACCGATCAAACGAGTAACGAAAACAATAACAAGAGGCCCAGGGGCCACATCGCTCACCTGAGCACATCGACAAGGATAAACACATCGTCAGATCAGAACTGAAAGTTTACTGAGGTGAGGGGGGGGGGGGGGGGCTTCAATTTTAATACTATTTGAGAATGCCTTCATATCAATACAGCATATGACTTTGCTCTTATTGATAAAAAGATTTCTTTTTTAAACATTTTGTTCCTACCGGTATGTATTATTTCGTAACAATTTGAATTTGATTCCCCATTGTTTCCCTCCCTATCCTAAAGGGCCATGATTTGAACAAATTTAAATCTTCAATACATGAGGATGCTTACACGCAAATATGACTAAACATAGCTTTTCTGTTCTTGGGATTTTTTCCTTTGTTTGTTCCACAATAGTGGCCCCAACCTACCCTTTGGGGTTACGATTTGAACAAATTTAATTCTACACTACATGAGAATGCTTCAATATAAATACCAGTACCACTAATCATGGCTTTGCTATTCTTGATAAGAAGAATTTTAAATATATTTTAATGTAAAACTTAGATCCCCCATTTTAGCCCAACCCTAGCCCCAGGGGTCATAATTTGAACAAACTAGAATCTACACTACCTGAGGATGATTCCATATAAATATCTCTAATCATGGCTTTAAAGTACTTGAAAAGAAGATTTTAAAAGTTTTCCATATATATTCCTATGTAAAACTTTGATCGACCATTTTGGCCCCACCCTACCCCCGGGGATCATAATTTGAGCAAATTTGAATCTACACTACCTGAGGATAATTTCACCTGAGTTTCATCTTTCCAGTCCAGTGGTTCTTGAGAAGAAGATTTGTAAAGAGTTTTCCTATATACTCCTATGTTAAACTTTGATCGGCCATTTTGGCCCCACCCTACCCCTGGGGGTCATGATTTGTACGAACTTGAATCTACACTACCCAAGGATGGTTCCACATGAGTTTCATCTTTCCTGGCCCAGTGGTTGTTGAGAAGAAGATTTGTAAAGATTTTTCCTATATATTCCTATGTAAAACTTTGATCGGCCATTTTGGCCCCACCCTACCCCCGGGGGTCATGACTTGAACAAACTTGAATCTACACTACCTGAGGATAATTTCACATGAGTTTCATCTTTCCTGTTTCAATGGTTCTTGAGAAGAAGATTTTTAAAGATTTTTCCTATATATTCCTATGTAAAACTTTGATCGGCCATTTTGGCCCCGCCCTACCCCCGGGGGTCATGACTTGAACAAACTTGAATCTACACTACCTGAGGATGATTCCACATGAGTTTCATCTTTCCTGGCCCAGTGGTTCTTGAGAAGAAGATTTTTCCTATATATTTCTATGTAAAACTTTGATCGGCCATTTTGGCCCCGCCCTATTCCCGGGGGTCATGACTTGAACAAACTTGAATCTACTCTACCTGAGGATGATTCCACATGAGTTTCATTTTTCCTGGCCCAGTGGTTCTTGAGAAGAAGATTTTTAAAGATTTTTCCTATATATTCCTATGTAAAACTTTGATCAGCCATTTTGGCCCCGCCCTACCCCCGGGGGTCATGACTTGAACAAACTTGAATCTACACTACCTGAGGATGATTCCACATGAGTTTCATCTTTCCTGGCCCAGTGGTTCTTGAGAAGAAGATTTTTAAAGATTTTTCCTATATATTCCTATGTAAAATTTTGATCAGCCATTTTGGCCCCACCCTACTCCCGGGGGTCATGACTTGAACAAACTTGAATCTACTTTACCTGAGGATGATTCCACATGAGTTTCATCTTTCCTGGCCCAGTGGTTCTTGAGAAGAAGATTTTTAAAGAGTTTTCCTAAATATTCCTATGTAAAACTTTGATCGGCCATTTTGGCCCCGCCCCCGGGGGTCATGACTTGAACAAACTTGAATCTACACTACCTGAGGATGATTCCACATGAGTTTCATCTTTCCTGGCCCAATGGTTCTTGAGAAGAAGATTTTTAAAGATTTTTCCTATATATTCCTGTGTAAAACTTTGATCGGCCATTTTGGCCCTGCCCTACCCCCGGGGTCATGACTTGAATAAACTTGAATCTACTCTACCTGAGGATGATTCCACATGAGTTTCATCTTTCCTGGCCCAGTGGTTCTTGAGGAGAAGATTTTTTAAAAATGCCAATAATTTTTCTCTAAATCATGATTATCTCCCCTTGGAAAAGGGCGTGGCCCTTCATTTGAACACACTTGAATCCCCTTCACCCAAGGATACTTTGTGCCAAGTTTGGTTGAAATTGGTCCAGTGGTTCTTGAGAAGAAGATGAAAATGTGAAAAGTTTACGACAACGACGACAGACGACGGACAAATTTTTATCAGAAAAGCTCACTTGAGCCTTCGGCTCAGGTGAGCTAAAAAAAGACTTGATCCCAGATTTAAATCAAAAACCCTCTCTTAAGTATTTTTTTGGGGGCCAAGAGTAGGCCCAGTTTGACATTTAAGAGAAAGGTACAAATTCTGCATTTTAAGATTTGACTTCCCAAATAGTAGATTATAATATAGGGGATAAGTGATTTTACCTTAGTGATTGAATTTGCCCATCAAATCAAAATCTACTAGTATTTTATTAGCTTTAACATTTAAAATATTACTATCAAATTAAAATACTTAGCATAAGGTATAGTTAAACAAGAGGCCAATGGGCCACATCGCTCACCTGAGTAACTTGGGTGATGCAGTTCTTTACCAGATTCCCCCACTTGCTATATCTATCATGCCCCACTACCTCCTTCTCTTATGATTTTTAAACTTTAGAATCTACATTACCCCAGGATTTTATACTTTTATATAAGTTTCAGCTTTCCTGGCCCAGTGGTTCTTGAGAAGAAGATATTCAAAGATTTGTTCTATATATTTCTATGTAAAACTTGGATTCCCAACTGTGGCCCCGCCCTACCCCCGGGGGTCATGATTTTAACAATATAATATCTACACTACCCAAGGATGCTTCCACCTAAGTTTCAGCTTTCCTGGCCCAGTGGTTCTTGAGAAGAAGATATTTAAAGATTTGTTCTATATATTTCTATGTAAAACTTGGATTCCCTACTGTGGCCCCGCCCTACCCCCGGGGGTCATGATTTTAACAACTTAATATCTACACTACCCAAGGATGCTTCCACTTAAGTTTCAGCTTTCCTGGCCCAGTGGTTCTTGAGGAGAAGATTTTTAAAGATTTGTTCTATATATTTCTACGTTAAACTTGGATTCCCTACTGTGGCCCCGCCCTACTTTGGGGGTCATGATTTTAACAATTTAATATCTACACTACCCAATGATGCTCCCACATAAGTTTCAGCTTTCCTGGCCAAGTGGTTCTTGAGAAGAAGATTTTTAAAGATTTGATCTATATATTTCTATGTAAAATTTGGATTCCCTATTGTGGCCCCGCCCTACCTTTGGGGGTCATGATTTTAACAATTTAATATCTACACTACCCAATGATGCTTCCATATAAGTTTCAGCCTTCCTGTCCCAGTGGTTCTTGAGGAGAAGATTTTTAAAGATTTCTTCTATATATCTCTATGTAAAACTTGCATTCCCTACTGTGGCCCCGCCCTACCCCCGGGGGTCATGATTTTAACAATTTAATATCTACACTTCCTAGGGATGCTTCCACATAAGTTTCAGCTTTCCTGACCCAGTGGTTCTTGAGAAGAAGATTTTTAAAGATTTGATCTATATATTTCTATGTAAAATTTGGATTCCCTATTGTGGCCCCGCCCTACCTTTGGGGGTCATGATTTTAACAATTTAATATCTACACTACCCAAGGATGCTTCCACATAAGTTTCAGCTTTCCTGGCCCAGTGGTTCTTGAGAAGAAGATTTTCAAAGATTTGATCTATATATTTCTATGTAAAATTTGGATTCCCTATTGTGGTCCCGCCCTACCCCCGGGGGTCATGATTTTAACAATTTAATATCTACACTACCCAAGGATGCTTCCACACAAGTTTCAGCTTTCCTGGCCCAGTGGTTCTTGAGAAGAAGATTTTTAAAGGTTTGTTCTATATATTTCTATGTAAAATTTGGATTCCCTATTGTGGCCCCGCCCTACCCCCGGGGGTCATGATTTTAACAATTTAATATCTGCACTACCCCAGGATGCTTCCACATAAGTTTCAGCTTTCCTGGCCCAGTGGTTCTTGAGAAGAAGATTTTTTAGTAACCCCACCCTATTTTTGTCTTTTCTTGATTATCTCCCCTTGTAAGGGGACTTGGCCCTTCATTTTAACAATTTAAACTCCCCTTCACCCAAGGATGCTTTGTACCAAGTTTGGTCAAAATTGGCCCATTGGTTTTTGAGAAGAAGTCGAAAATGTGAAAAGTTTACAGACGGACGGACAGACGGACGACGGACAAAATGTGATCAGAAAAGCTCACTTGAGCCTTCGGCTCAGGTGAGCTAAAAATATATTATTTCAAATTTTCCAGTTACAAGGCATATAAATGTCTACAGCTTGAAAACAAATTATTCGCTATTATCAATCTAAAGTTTTTACATCCTCTACAGTTCATTGTCAAATTCCTTATACATGTAATTACTTTCTTTTTAGTGAATTCTTAAAATTATGAATAATAGAAACCACATAATAATAACTTTATCACAAGTATAAATTATTATGTAAACTAGATTAATAGCTCTAAAATTTACATGCATGTCTCTATTTACAGCATGATTCAATCATTTTAACAATAAACAAGAGGCCCATGGGCCACATCGCTCACCTGAGTAGCATTGGTGATGTCGTTCTTTACCCAATTTCCCCATTGTAATACCTAGTGAGGCCTCGTCCCCCCCCCCCCCCCCCCGGGGTTCACAATTTTAAAAATTTTGAATCTACACTACCCCAGGATGCTTCCACATAAGTTTCAGCTTTTCTGGCCCAGTGGTTCTTGAGAAGAAGATTTTTAAAGTTTGTTCCTATATATTTCTATGTAAAACTTGGATTCTCTATTGTGGCCCTGCCCAACCCCCGAGGATTATGATTTGAACAATTTAGAATCTACACTACCCCAGGATGCTTCCATATAAGTTTAAGCTTTTCTGGCCCAGTGGTGCTTGAGAAGAAGATTTTCAAAGTTTGTTCCTATATATTTCTATGTAAAACTTGGATTCCCTATTGTGGCCCCGCCCAACCCGCGGGGGTCATGATTTGAACATTTAGATTCTACACTACTCCAAGATGCTTCCACATAAGTTTCACTTTTTCTGGGCCAGTGGTTCTTGAGAAGAAGATTTTTAAAGTTTGTTCCTATATATTTCTATGTAAACTTGGATTCCCTATTGTGGTCCCGCCCAACCCCCGGTCATGATTTGGACAATTTAGATTCTACACTACCCCAAGATACTTCCACATAAGATTCAGCTTTTCTGGCCCAGTGGTGCTTGAGATGAAGATTTTTAAAATGTTTTTCTTATATATGTCCATGTAAAACTTTGACTCCTTTTTGTGGCCCCGCTCTACCCCCGGGGGTCATGATTTGAAGAATTTAGAATCTACCTAGCCCAGAATGCTCCAATATAAGTTTCAGCTTTTTTTGGCCCAGTGGTTCTTGAGAAGAAGAACCGTTCATGGTAGCTCAGTCGGTAGAGCGCTCGCTCCGTGATCGGGAGGTCGTGAGTTCGTATCTCGGCCACGACTGACCTAGTCGTTAAAATTGGTAGCAACTGTTCCTTCGCCATGCGCTCGGCACTTTGAAGTGAAAGTTGCGGGTCCTTCGGATGAGACCTTAAAAACCGAGGCCCCATGTCAGCGGCTGGCGTTGGCACGATAAAGATCCCTCACTGCTCAATGGCCTTGAGTGCCGAGTAAATGTCAAAATTTGAAGCCCTTCATCGGCATACGGTGACGTCTCCATATGAGTGAAAAATTCTCAAGAGGGACGTTAAGCACTATTCAATCAATCAATCTTGAGAAGAAGATTTTTTAATGACCCCACCCATTTTTGTCTTTTCTTGATTATATCCCCTTGTGAAGGGACTTGGCCCTTGGTTTTAACAATTTAAACTCTCCTTTACCCAAGGAAGCTTTGTACCTGATTTGATTAGAATTGGGCCAGTGGTTCTTGAGAAGTCGAAAATGTGAAAAGTTTACAAACAGACGGATGGACAAAATGTGATCAGAAAAGCTCACTTGAGCCTTTGGCTCAGGTGAGCTAAAAATGTCTGAATTGAAAGTTTATTTTGACGTAAATTCCGCATATCCTTAAGTGCAGTCATCCCTTATTCTCAAAACATCAGATTATTCCGATTTGGCTATGTTGCAACAAATAAGAGGCCCAAGGGCCTTGAATCGCTCATCTGATAAATTATTTATTCTATCCTAAGACCCAAGATGCATCAACTGACAAAGTTTGATGATTCTTAGCCAGTTAGGGCTGAAGATATAAAAATACTATAAGTAGGTCTTGGTGACCTACTTTTTGATTGAAATTTTCTGAGGACACAAGATGCATTAATTGACAAAGAATGATGATTCTAAGCCAATAAGTACTTGAGATATTCAAAAGTGAGTCACAGTGACCTACTTATTGGTCAACATTCTCGGAAAACCCAAGGTGCATCAACTGACAAAGTCTGACAATTCTAAGCAAATAAATACCCTTGAATACTTAAATATAGCCATAAATGTCACAAATAGGTCACTGTGACCTATTTTTTGATCATCATTCTCCGAACCCAAGATGCCTAAAAAACAAACTTTGATGATTCTAACCCAATAAGTACCCGAGATACCTAAATATAGCCATAAAATGTCAAAAGTAGATCACTGTGACCTACTTTTTGGCTGACATTCTCTGAAAACTCAAGATGCATCTACTGAAAAAGTTTGATGATTTTAAGCCAATCAGTACCTGAGATATTCAAAAGTAGGTCACCGTGACCTACTTTCTGGTCGACATGCTCTGAAAACCTAAGATGCATCTACTGACAAAGTTTGATAAATCTAAGCCAATAAGTACCAGAGATACATAAATTTAGCCATAAAATGTCAAAATAGGTCACCATGACCTACTTTTTGGTCGTCGATCTCCGAAAACCTAAGATGCATCAACAGACAAAGTTTGATGATTCTAAGCCAATAAGTACACAAGATACTTAAATCTAGCCATAAAATATCAAAAGTAGGTCACCATGACCTACTTTTTGGTCAACATTTTCTGAAGACCAAAGAGGCATCAACTGACAAAATTTGGTGATCACAGGTCTTATAGTATTCAAAATATACCTTTTAAACAATTTGAAAACAAATGCCTGCAAAGTTCAAAAAGTAGGTCACAGTGACTTACTTTTAAATAAATATGTCTTAAGGCCTCAAGATGCATCAACTAACAAGATTTGGTGATTCTAAACCTCTCGGTGTCTGAAATAATGGGATTAAATGTTTTAGAAAAGATTAGCCATAAAATTCAAAAAGTAGGTCATGATGACCTACTTTTAAGTTGATGTTGTTTGTGGACCCAAGATGCACCAACTGACGAAGTTTTATGATCATAGGCCTTAAAGTGTCCAAAATATGCCTCCAAATCAATTTGAAAACAAAAGCCCGTAAAATTTAAAAAGTAGGTCACCGTGACCTACTTTTGTATTAACATGATGTGAAGTCCTGAGATGCATCAACTTACAAGATTTGATGATCCTAGTCTTCATAGTCAGCAAAATATCAACGTTTTTATTCAGTGTAAATTTTGGTCAACTTTGAAGTGACCTTGAGACCACGCCCTTTGCCCCAGGGTCATGCCTTGAACAATTTTTAATCTTCAACATATTCTGCCAGGTGGTTCTGGAGAAGATTTTTTAGCAACCAGTACTGTTGGTTTCCTGATTATCTCCCCTTGTTTTAGGGTTCCACCCCTAGTTTTAGTATAAATGGTAGCCCTTGGGCCAAGGATACCCTGTGACAAATTTGACAATGATTGGCCAAGGGGTTCTTGAGTTATGGCCCATATTCTAAAAAGTTAACACACACCGCACGATGCACAAATGGTCATAGCATGAGCTCTTTGAGCCTTTGGCTCAGAAGAGCTAAAAAGGGGAGTTGACAACCTTTCAATGAACATTTCAACAATTGATAATTTTGTTTGAGAAATAAGGTTGAGAAATGGTAAGAAATATTATGTTTGAAAATGATATTTAAGTCTTTGTCCAAATAACTCCATATATTTGCTTCTATAACAGGAAAGAAATAAAATTAAATTCGGTATAGTACGGTCATCCCACTTCATTGGAAAAATTTAGCTTACGGTCATCTTAATGTTTTGTTCCGGTCATCATTTTCAAAAACTTTGAGGTCGTACTACAGCTTTACTTCCTTCAGATCAAGTAAGTTTTAATTATCAATAGCAAGTTTTCATTGGCTTACATTCAATTTTTAGCGGAGTTTACACAGATATGCTAACAAATGTTTAAAATCTTGAATGAAAAATTTTAATCGATCGGTTCATCCGACATGTTTTGATGACCTTAAGAACCCTCTCTACACTGCACACTAAAGAGTTCTGATTCTAAGGTATTTTTCTGCAGTTAGAGTGATCTGCCCTTAGATCTAAATTCTAATATTATTTACATGTATTTTTTCTAGTGAAGTAATTTACAGTGATTTCTATTCACTGATACTGTGTTGTCTTTAAACATTTTTCCCGGGGTAATTGCCATGCACCATACATTGAAAATTACATATATAAGCTCAATATTAACTCCTTTATACAGTATATTTTTCTCAATGTCCCAAAAAAATTTTGCAGTCGTGTAGAGAGGGTCCTTAAAATATATTACGGTCTCCAACTTTCCTACAGTGTATTATGCGCCCGAATCGATACATCCGATGCGTATATTGTTTTTGTCATGTCTATCTGTCTGTTGTCAACTTTAACCTTCATCATAACTTCTGAATCATGAAAGATAGAAACTTAATATTTGGTATGCATACACCACTAATTGAGTTCTTTCAAATGACATCAAGGTCAATGACCTTGTGACCTTGACTGTGAAATATATGCTAAAAATAGATTTTTCGAACTATCGCCATGTAACTTTTGAAACATAGGAGAAAGACTTCATACGAATCGTGTTCAGTTTTAACATGTAAATTTATTCCGACGTCACAGAAAATAGTTTCCTCGACCAGTTATAACTCTCCGTGAGAAAAGGGCATTAGTTTCATTGAATTTGGCCTTTTAGTTCTTGAAAAGAAGAAGAAAACATAAAAATTTTACAACAAATTTTGATCAGAAAAGCTCACTTGAGCCTTTGGCTCCGGTGAGCTAAAAGCAATGCACCCTTTTAAATTAAGGAATAGATTCTCAGGGGCCATATTGCTGATCTATCAAAATTAGCCAACTGTAAAAAAAAATAACTTGAGTGAATAATATGGGTAAGGGTTTTTTTTTTCACTATCAAATAAAATAGTCCACCAATTTGTTTCCTTTCCGTTCACGATTGATCGAGAGAGAGAGATTTTCAAGGCATTGTAAAATCATTTTTTCCCTGGGAGAAATGTGTTAAGTCAGTTTTCGGCCCCTACATCAACAGAATTTATTACAGACTGAATAAAATAAAGAAACAAAATTGTGCTAATACTTCAACAATCATTCCTCCATTATATTTAAAAGACCCATTTTTCCTTTCATAACATTTACGAAAACACTTAGGAACTGGACAACCGTTAAAAAATCTGAAAAATATCTCTACAAGTATAATGTATAGCAGATCCTGAAATGCATCAACACCAAAGTTATCCAAACAAATATAATTATATAATATTATTTATATCATTTGCAAGAATATTAACCAAACCACTTTTTAAAAAGAAAATTTTTGTTCAAAAATTTTAAAAAATGAATTTACTCAAATAAAAATCATTTTTGAAATCTTTACAAAACAATTTTACAGCAATGAAAAGCATTCATTAAAATTCGATTTCCTTCCTAAATACAAAATACATATCTCGAGTTGGAACATATTTTATTGATTAGATGTTATATCAAAAGTATTGGACACAAGTTCTTAAAACTTAGAATGTCCTCTCCTTTAAAAATTAATTTACACAGAACCAAAGGTCAATATGACTATCTGGTAACACAGGTTATGCATGTGCAAAATTAATTTAATGTAGTATATACAAATTAATCTAAAGCCCGGTTCACATGGAGAGTTTAATTTGAATTAAACGTAAAGTTACTGCGAATTAGCTTAGCTTAGCATTCACACCGAGAATTTAATGCAAATTAGTTTAATTCAAATAAATTTACTGCGCATTAAATTACTTCGCATAAGCTCCGTGTGAACACTAAGCGAAGCTAATTTGAATTAAATTTTGACGCATGCGTAAGGCTGGAATTAAGTCACAGGACACGTGTTGGTGGTTACATATAGCTATTTGTGCTATATTTGGTTTTCAAAAATTGAAGGAAAGTATGTTAATCACTAAAATCAATGAATACCTGTAGCCACTACATGATGTATCAAAGGATAGCTCTGCACACATGATGTGATCTACAAATGACGTCATGACAGAGTTACTGAGGCCTGACTGTAGAAGAAAAATTTTAATTCGCATTAGTTTACTTCGCATTAATTGTCATGTGAACGCAATTTAATTCGCATTAATTTGATTCGCATTAGTTTACTTCGCATTAATTTCCTGCAAATTAAACTTGTCGTGTGAACAGGGCATAAAGATATGAATATCTTGAGTAAATCTGGTGTCAGAAAAAGTATGCAGGCAATGATTTCAGTATTCAAAAGAAGCTGGGATTTGTTATAGCTTCCTATAATTGGTTTAATTGGAAACAAAGATGCTTCTTTTGACTACTACTAATAATACATAAATTCATGAAGCGATAAACATAATTAAAAATCATTCTTAAGTGTCGTACAATAAAATGCTGGTACACATAATTTAAGAATTAAGAATAAATAAATATGTAAGATATAATAACATTAAAATAAATTAAAAATCACACAATTTTGTCTTTTAAAAAAGGCTGAGGAATTAAAACGTCTTTACACATTTGTAACTAAACTTAAGTTAATTATCTAAAAAACTTTTTTTTAAAAATGTTTCTTTAAACATCTGTTCATCTTATCATTAAGAAGCTGTCCAACTGAGCTGGTCTTTGCATGTCTTTTTCCTGATATTATTTGTTAAGAGCGATGTTGACTCAGATCGCAGTAATCTGGTGGGCTTGTACTCAATAATAAAATCCTCAATATAAGATGGAGCTAATCTGTGCAGCCATAAGTAACAAATTGAAAAATGTTCAATTGTGGACAAAAGTAAAGGGGTAGCCGGTGAAGATTTGCCAGATTATGTGTAAAGTGGTCCCGTTTCAGTATCTTGGTGGGAATCATGATTTACAAGGTGCCTTCATCATTAAGGATATCACTTCTTCATCTAAAGTTAAATTCTAAGTCAGTAATTAGAGGTCCATTGTAATATATACATATACTAGTATGTGTGTCTAAAAAGCTACCGGTATCTCTTTTTTGTTTTTGTTTTGTTTTAGTGCCTCTCTGATCGAAGTCACTTTGTCTATGAAGAACCTTGAAAATTCATTGCAAGATCTTCATCTGATGAAGATGTTGGTAAGGGACTCTCTTACTTCTTGGCCATCAATAGGTTTAGGTCATTTTTGCATTCCTGAACATTAATCTTATCATGCATTATCTCTAAATGTCATCCCTTCAAATTTACCATAAACCTTAAAGTTTCGTGTAAATGAATCATTCATAAACTCTTAAATTAAAAGTTACAAAAGTTTACATATTTAACATGATTCCTTATAAAGTTTAGATAAAGCACACTGAAAATGTTGATTAGTGGCCTTGTCTGAATTAGAGCTCAAGCTACTGGGTTCCCCTTTTCTCTTTAGGATACAAGCTCATTTGGAGCATTAATTTAGTGCATCATGAACCCGATTGTAATCCCAATTATACAAAATCAAAAAATAAAAATTCCGTCAAAAATCAATGATGAAGAAGGAAATTCACACTTGATCTGGACAGACAGCTAGACGGAAGGACAGACAGATGGATAGACTCAGAGGAAACCTATAGTTCCTATATGTTTCACCAGGAGGGGACTAATAATTTTTGTCTTTTAATGATAAAATCAATATGTCAAAAGAGAAACAGTTTAACATAATTGTCTCAAACCCTAAAGCCCCCCTCCACCCGGTAGAAAGACAACTGATATTAGACGATTTGTGATATTGAGTTAAAAAAATTACATAGGTGTTGGAATGGAGGATGGAAGACTAGCCCCAACTTTTTTTGCAAAGATAGACATTCAGGCTTTGAATACTGGGGCATATGTTTACCCCCCCCCCCCCCCCACACACACACATTTTCAACCAGGCACGATGAAGGGTAGGTAAAAAAGAAAGGGTACGTGGTAGTGTATGGGGGGGATTGGAACTGAAAGAAGTTTGACACCCCCCCCCCCTAAATTAGATCGTGTTTGGACAATAAACACTTCTTGTTTTGTTGTTTTTTTTTTGCTCACCAAGTTGATGTGTATGTTTGAAATTTTGAAATTTTTTTCTCTTTCAATTCCCCCACTTTCAATTTGTTTTGGACACCAGTACACTAACAAAAAAGTTACAAGAAGCTCAATCTCCCTTCTACATATTGATGGTATTCAAGATATCAAAGTTTTATATACCTTAGTTCAACTTTACTAAAATATTCATTCAATAAAAGTTTAATTTGGGATTTGGATTACATTTTGGATACATTTTTAATTCTAAGTCACATCATTTCTTCAACTAAAGTAGCTATAAAAGAGTTCACAAGTTAGTTTCATTTAGTATTCCCTTCTGTAAAAGTTTCTCCTTAAGCATTTGAAAAACATGTAACTGCTCCTCTGTTGTCAAAAGAAGAACACTTTGGATGATTTTCTGTGGATTTGGTGCTCTGAAAAATAGAGAAAATCCAACATAGTCCTGGCATGAAATAGTATTATAGATGATAATTAAGGCTACTACCACAAAAACCATATTCATTTAAAGGATTTCATGCTACAACCCCCACTAAACCCAAGATTTAACACAAGAGGCCCAGGGGCCACATCCCTCACCCGAGCAACTAGCTAGGTAAAAGCAAGTTCAGTTCAGTATTAAAAAGTTTAAATATACATGTATTATAAAAGTGGTTTCGAGGGAGGAGGGGGTAGGGGGAGGTAATTGTAAAAACAATATACACTTCCTAAGAATGCTTTTGAATCAATATGAAACACAATGGCTTTGCTGTTTATAAGATGAAATTTTTTATTTAATATACCGTATAATCCCTATTAACCACCCCGGGCGCTTAGAAAATTGCAAAAAAGGGGGGGGGGGGTATTTTGGTATTCTCCTTATAATATTTAATGTCATACAGTAAAACTCGGTTATAACAAAGTCCAAGGACATAGAATTTACTTCGCTATATCCGTAATTCACTATATCCATATAAGGAATACATTAAATTTATATAGCTGGGGATCCAAAATAACTTCGCTATAACCGTGAATTCGCTATATCTGTGTTCGTACTGAACGAGTTTTCCTGTATTTTAACTTAAAAAAATCTTTTGAAAAAAAAAATAAATAAAAGGAACCACTAAAATAATATGTAACTTTACTTAAAGTGAAGAAAATCCACCTAAATTATACTAAATTATTCATGTTCCATTGAGAAACTGGATAATAGACAAGTTTCATTTTCACTTTCTTCAATTTCTTGGGTACGATTCTAGTTGATTTTAATCACTACAGGGGGCCCTTATTTCTTGACAATTGAAAAAGACCCAAGGGGGCGCTCATAGGGGCAGGGGCGGTTAATAGGGATTATATGATAGCTTTTATATTCCTTTGTTATGGTCCACTATAATGGCTTCTCTCTTCTCCTGATTGGTCATGATTTGAACAAATTTAAATCTACATTACCCTTTTTAATGCTTTTAAATTGATGATCAATCTTGGCTTTTTGAAGAATTTTAATGATTTTTCCCATGTATTCCAACAGAAAACCTTGATCATCCATTGTGGCCCCACTCTACCCCAGGATTCATGATTTGAACTAACCTGAATCTACACTACCTGAGGATGCTTCCATATAACTGTGTCCAACCACAGCTTCACTGTTCTTAAAAAGGAAAATTTAAAAGATTTTTTCTATGTTATCCTACTTTGATTACCAATAATGGCCCATAATTCAGGGTTGTGCTTAACCATTTACATCCTAGGAGCCATGTGGGCCCCTTACTTTTCAAAGTTTAGGGGCCCACAATGTGATTTACGGGCCCACTTACCTCATCAACAAAACATTTGAAAATGCTGCTTTTCTAAACTGCCACATTACTGGTTTCACTAGGGCATACGTCTAGGTCACGCAAGTGCTTGTATCGTATACAAATGTAATAGTTTGCACACGACACCAAAAAACATGGTTAGCGTAGTGTTTGTTATGAAAAAAGGAAGTGGATTATAAAAATATAAACAAAGCACGGTCATGTTCCGGGAACAAGATGCTCGCCATGTGGGCGATCAAATTTTGATTTCTTCATCGCCCACTTGAAATTTTAATCGCATTGGCGAGTGGTTAACCACAACCCTGCAATTGCCCAAGGGGTCATGATTTGAACAAACTTGAATCTACACTACAAGAGGATGCTTCTATAGAACTATGATCAATCATGGCTTTGCTGGTCTTGAGAGGAAGATTTTTAAAGATTTTTTCTTTGATCCCCCATTGTGCCTCCCTATCCCATAGGGTCATGAATTGAACAAACTGAATCTACACTCCCAGAAGATGCTTTTATATAACTATGACCAACCATGGCTTTGCTGTCTTTGAGGAAAATATTTTAAAGATTTTTTTCTTTATATTCCTAAGGTAAACTTTGATACTTCATCAACCATGGCCCCAATATACCCCCATGGGTCATGATTTGAACAAACTTGAATCTTCACACCCAGAGGATGCTTCTCCATGAGTGTCATCTTTCTTGGCCCAGTGGTCCTTGAGAAGAAGATTTTAAAAGATTTCCCCTATGTATTCCTATGTGAAGCTTTGATCCCCTATTGTGGCCCCACATTACTCCCGGGGGTAACGATTTGAACTTGAATCTATACAACATGATAATGCTTCCGCATGGGTTTCATCTTTTCTGGGTCACTGGTTCTTGAGAAGAAGATTTTTAAACATTAGGCCCATGGGCCTTATAGGTCATCTGAGTAGTCATGTAACAACTTTCCAACAATTGAATTTGATTCATGTTTTAAACCAGAGGCCATGAATTTCACAATTTTGAAAGATCGAGGCACCACTGCTTCATTATCATAACTATACACATAGCATGCTTACTTTGGTGTCTTAATACCCAGAGGTAGATCAGAGTAACAATTAAAGTGAAAATGCATTTCCACTTTATAACCATTTGTGCACCCCACCCCACAGGAACCACTGACCCTGGATCCACATATTTCAAAAGTTTTGGAAATTTTATTTCATCATAAATTAATTGTTATCATAAATTTTATTTCCCATAAATTGTTGATTTAAATACTAAAGTGCAGATTTCAAATCATTAATTTATTTTCAGACTATGTACCCCCCCCCCCTTTCCAAGTACCCCTGACCCAGGGGCCTGGGGAATTTTGGAAGAAGCAGCTTTCTTCATCAAAAATATGTACTTAGATCATTGGCATAAAACCCAAGAGCAAAGGAAAAGATTTTCAAAGAATTCATCCAGTTTCACTAAAGAAACATTAGAGCCCTGCCCTAACACAATAAGACCTGACCCAGGGGCCCTTAAATTCACAAATCTCAAAGAGGCATTCTTCCTCATCATAACTATGTAAATAGTTCATTGGCTTAATACCCAGGCACAGAAATGAAGATTTTAAAAGAATTTAAACATTTTCACTATTTAATCAATAGAGCCCCACCCTAATACCAGAACCCCTGACCCCAGGGCCATGAAATTCACAATTTTGGAAGAGGCACTCTTGGTCATCATAACTATATACTTGGTTTTTTTTTAATACCCAGGAGCAGAGGAGAAGATTTTCAAAGAAATAATTCATTTTCACTATATAATCTATATAGCCCCACCCTAGCACTAGAACCCCTGACCGTGGGGCATGAAATTCACAATTTTAGAAGAGGCAGCCTTATGCAACATAACTATGTACTTGGTTAATCTATTTAATGTCCAGGAGCAGAGGAGAAGAATTTGAATTTAATGCATTTTCACTATATAATCAATATAGCCCCGCCCTACCACCAGAACCCCTGACCCTGGGGCCATGAAATTCGCAATTTTGGAAGAGGCAGCCATACTCAACTTAACTTTGCACTTGGTAAATTAATTTAATGCCCAGGAGCAGAAAAGAAGAATTTCAAAGAAATAATGTATTTTCACTATATAATCTATTTTGCCATGCTCTAGCACTAGAACCCCTGACCCTGGAGCCATGAATTTCATAATTTTGGTAGAGGACTCAATGCCAGTTACAATCATACCAACACTTTGACTGCATGATGTCCAGGAGTAAAGAAGATTTTTAAAGATTGCACTAATTTTAGTGGTTTTGGCCACACACCCCAGGCCCTAGGGGGCCAGGGACCATGAAATTCACAATTTTTGTCCCCTTCACCCATAGATGCTTTGTGCCAAAATTGGTTGAAATTGGTTCAGTGGTTTTAGAGAAGAAGCTGAAAATGTTCAAATGTCAAAAACAAAAATTAGATTAGCAATAGGTCACCTGAGTTAATAAAAGGTGACCTAAAAATATGAAATTTTACTATTTTTCATGAAATAAGATTTTCTTAATTTTTCTGTGAAAAATACAGAAAATCCAACATAGCATTTTCAAGAAATAGACATCATAAGACAAATAAGGTTACTATCACGAAAAGCCACAATCATGAATCAAAGAATTTCATGCTACAACCTACCCACCCACCCCCATTCCAAATCCCAGATTCACAAAATTTGAGCACTTAGGCCAAAAAAATTAATCAATAGTTTCTCAGGCCAAAAAAAATCAAAATTAAATGCGGCAGGCAGGCTTTTTTTTGGGGGGGGGGGGAAGCAAGTTTAACACATTTTTTAAGCCATTTGTCTAATAAAATGATAACATCTTCAAAATCTAAATTTTTGTTCTCTGATATTTTTTTATAAAATGTATTCAACCTTAAATAATGTTACTTATCTTAATAGCATTTCACACAAAAATTTATTAAGAATCTTATTTCATTTAAAAGTTATTAAAACTTCCAATATTTTGGTGGGTTTGATTGACACATCCTTGCACTTTCACAAATTTTAACCTTATTCTATAATCCTTAGGAAAAGTGGCATATCTTGTTGTGTATTAATGAGAAATATTAAAACTTTTATCCAGAAAAATAATTTTATTCAGAGTAGAAATATTAGAAAGCAAAACTCCTTCACAAGTATTATCATTCCGAACTAAGAGTTCTGTACAGAGTTTAGCAAATCGAGCACACTCGTGTTATGCACACAGTTTTTGTAAACAGGGCACGAGTTCTGTAATTGTTTATGTTTACAATTCACTGGGTGTGTTCAATCATCACAGTCTGCTTTTCACAACTGCACGGACTGACAATATATTGTGTGTTTGTTTTGCTTGAACATGTCTACTCTGAATTTTCTGGATTATAGTATTAATAGAGAGGTTTAGCAAGCTCACTTGTACGTGTACAAGTACGTGTAAACTACAAGTTAGAATTACAATTACACATACACGTTAACATTTTTTTCTTGTTTAGCAAAGTATAACTTGTACTTGTACATATAAGTTTTTAAATGTAAAAGTGGTTTACATTTAAAAAATATCCGAAAAAGCAATGATTTTAATGCGTATATTACTGTTTTACATAAATATATATATGTACTTATGAGAAAAAGATTGTACAGATTTCCTATATATTTAATCAGTCAAAGCCTGTTTCGAAAATCTAGATGTTGTGATTTTAACTCCCTATATATTAATATTTTTCAATTACTGACGTTCAGTTCTTTTATCAGTATTTGCATTAAATATTCAGGATTTAGAAAATGCACTCTTTTTGAAAAATAAACAGCAGTTGAAGAATTATAAGCTACAAGTTCTGACTTACGTGTACTTGGCAATCTACACGCAACCTGCGTAAGTAGATACGTGTAGAAATTCGTCATTTGCAAAAGTGATGATGTAATGCACAGATTTCTGGTGCTACACGTACACGTATGCGTACACGTTGGTTTGCTAAACCTCTCTAATATTTATTATTCATACAAAACAAGATTGCCACTTTTCCTAAGGATTAAGAATAAAATTAATTTGTGAAAGTGCAACGGTGTGTCAATCAAACCTGCCAAAAAATTTGAAATTTTAATATCTTTTACATGAAATAAGATTTTTAATTAATTTTTGTGTGAAATGCTATTAAAATATATGTCGTAATATTATAGAGAAAATAATAACTTCAAATCTGTTTCCAAGTAACTTTAAGCATTCAAGGACATTTTTGAAAGCATTTTCAATTAGTCAATGCCTGATTTTCAGAACCTAAGGATCAGAGTATCTTAATTACTAAAACCAAACAAAATTAAGAAATTAAGGGTTGAAAAATTTTATTACAATTTTAAATACTGATTTTTAAAACGAATTTTTAATTGATAGATAGATTGACGTCGAATTCATGTGTTTTTGATGTTAGATAATGTCACACTCTTAAAGAAGGGGTAATAAAAAATGTTATGAAAGAAAAAGTAATAAAAATATGCTCTTGAAATTTCAAAACATAGAAATTTGATAGTCTCTCCATCATATTTGTCATTTGTTGTATAAATCTTTTGTATGCGTCATATTTTGTAGTACTCTATAAAACAAGGAAATTCCTTATTTTTTGGCATTTTGAGATGCCCCCTCTGGAGATAAGGCAGTAGAATTTTGTGGTTCTTACATATAATGTACAATATAGTATTACTCATCATATATATTTGTATAATTTGCTTTAAAGTGTGAAAATTAGGTACTTTTCCATGTAATACTATAGTAAATGTCCCGGTATTTAGAGACAGTCCCTTAAAAATACTTGGCATGTACACTGAAGTCAATTTAAGTTATATATGGTATAAAAAGAAAGAGTTTCTCTATTGTAGTTTTCAGGCAATAAAATTTCAGTCGGACACCTTAATGGTAAATTTAAAAGTGAGCTAAATACAAAAAATGTACTAATTAAAAGAAAAGTGAGGTCAAGGTCAAAGAAAAGGTAACGGTAAAAAAAATGCTGATGCAGTGGAATAGCTTACATCATTATCTATCAGCATAGAATGTATTACAGAATATCTTACTTAATATCTTAAATAGTTTCTTTGAAACTGGGTTTTGAACTGAGCTTAATGCAAAGCGGAACAACATACTCTATATGCCTGGCCATTTAAATGGTAGGGAGGGGGAGGGAAAAAAATCTTTATAATTATTTTTACCTACCTTATAAAACTCCCATAGTAAACATTAACAAAAGTTGCCATCAAAAATTGACAGTCAAATCTATCCATTATGCCTCCATGTCCAGGGATCAGATCTCCAAAATCCTAGGAAAACAACATTTTTATAAAAGATTATTTGTCATAAACACATTTCTAATTGTTTAATAAATAAGGGTTGACCAAAAATCCTGTAGACTGGGCTCATATCTTAAAAAGTATTTTTATAAAATTTTCTAGGTGGATAAAACATGTTCTTGGCAAGCTGATCAATTAAAAAGTTTTATCATGTTTACTTGAAAATGATTCGAGTACAATATGTAATAAGATTTGAAGTGACATTGTTCTCTAACTCTCAGACAAGAAATGGATTGCTCCAATCTGCAACATCAAAAAAGACAAATGTCAACTGTTCAAATTTTAGGAGAAAATATTCCAAATACCAGAGTCAATTAAATTCTTTTATCAATAAAAATGATTATAGATATAAATAGGAAATACTGTATACAGGGTTATTTTCGCCCCGTGTTATTTTCGTCCTTTTCAACTTGTGAACAATTTTGCCCCGCTTTAAATTCGCCCAGTCATAGTTCTGTTTAAGAAATAATGAGGTAAAATTTGAATTCGCCCTGTTTTCAATTCGCCCAATCAAGGAGAGGGCGAAAGGGGAGAAAATAAAACGGGGGCGAAAATTTCCTTGTATACAGTATTTTAATTATGATGATATAATTAATCATGAAAATATGTAAACAAAGTAAGTACATGTATGAAATAATTATATTTTGAAAACCGTATATTTCTATGGGCTTTACATCTGTCTTCTCTAATGAAGTTGCAAGTGTCACTCTTGCCCAATTCTTAGCCTTGTCTTTTTTCCCCCATAATTCACATACATACAGAAAACATTTAAAGGACAAGAAAATACAATATTTAAAATTATAGTTTCCATTCCAAAAATACTGGGCAGAAATTACTTTTCCGAAGAATTTACGTATAATATACCAAGTTTCAATTGCAACTTTTTGGTACTATGCCACTTTCCTACACCACACAACTGATACTTAAGATTTCAGAAAATGATTATAGCTTCTTTATTTGTGTTACATATAATTTTTATTAAGTTTTGACTTGTTTTATGTAGATAATAATCTTTTTAATCCGAACACTTTTTATCAGAGTTTATGGCATTTTAACCTTGGTCCGTGCCCACTATCTGCGATCTTTAAAGACCACTATTCTTACAAAAATATTTAGGTTCCATAAATAAAAATTAAATCATTATGTCTTGGTTTTTCACAAAAAATATTTTGATATGCAAAAGATTTATATAGAACCATTTATTTCAACAAAAGTGTCATTGTCCACGAACTTTTTGGACAACCATTGTACACCCGTTTTATGCGTTTTACCAGATCTATTCATGCTTAAGGTTTACATGTTAAAACGAATTACACTACATTATTTTTGTTAAAAAGTGGTATGAGCATATAGTACAGAATTTGAATCGTTTATGATTTTCTGTCTGTAATATTTCACAAGATTAAGATTTTTGCTGCAATACAAAGATTTCTTACATACAGCGCAAGTATGTTTGCTGTATGTGCCACTTTGGACACCTGTAATTGCTACATTTGGCTTTTGTTCTGTCTCATAAGGTGCGTTGTTTGACTGTTGTATCATGTATTTAATCGTTTTCCAAGAAATACATTTAAATTTAACATTGACACATTAGATAGTGCAACAGCTATTTAGTACAAATTGAAGATTCTTGGTTGTTTCATAAATTAAGCTTCTATTAAACATTTAAAATGCATTGCATAACCCCCTCCAACCTCCCCCTAAAAAATCCCCCCCCCCAAAATCCCAAAGAAAATATGTTTTAAATGATAAAACATGCAAAATTCATTCTGCTTAGTTTATACTGGATTTGAGCCCTAAAAATCATGATTTTTTTTTTCTTCTAAAAGTTAATGTTCTATTCCATAGTTCAGTTTTAATCCTTATGCATTCCACCTTCATCTTGTAGGTCATTTTCAATTGTCGACTCAGCGCTTCCAAATTTCTGTGTAGAAGATATGATAAAAAGACTTTGGACCCCCCCCCTCCCCCTGAAAAAAGAACTGTCCTCTCTTAAAGAAGAATAAGTCATGTATAGCTATTGAAGGAAACAGATGTTGATAAGTGTGTTTTTTTAATACCCTCCATGAATAGATTTTTAACCTTTGACAAGGAAAGATGGCATGGTCATGCAATAAGTATTTCTGATAATTAACTTGCATGGAATATTTTAACATTTCCTAAGTTACTTTGACCCTGCTGTTCCTCACCTGATTTCTCCCTTGCAATACCTATTGTGGCCCAGCCCTACCCCGAGGGGTCATGATTTGAATAATTTAGAATCTACATGTAGACTACCTTAGAGTGCTTCACTTAAGTTTCAGTTTTTCTGGCTCAGTGGTTCTTGATAAGAAGATTTTTTAATGACCCTAACCTATTCCTGTCTTTTTTTTAAAAAAAAATATCTCCAATTGACGGGGTCTTGGCCCTTTATTTTGATGATTTGAATTTGAATGCTTTGTGTCAATTATGGTTAAAATTGGTCCAGTGGCTGTTGAGGCATAATGTAGTGAATTTTTGCATCAGTAACTCTCCATCACCTTTATTTTGAGATTTGCCAACTAGAGCTGCAATGGAAATGCTAATAAAGTCATTTTCAGGAAGCCTTTGTATCCAGGCTAAGGGAAATGAAAGGAGAATTTATTTTTTTTTAATATTGTTGCATTACTTATGATTCATGAACAACTACAAACCCTTGAAACTCCATAATATAGCTAAAACGTTTTGTTAAACATGCAAATTTTTATTTCTGTTAAGCAGACTCAAACTTAACTTCCGGTAATGGTACATGTTTGAAATTCGTTCAACTGTTAAATTACTGATATTTACAAAACTGAAGATATATATACTTTTTAGATACAAAAATTCTTTACTATATATAATCATTTCCCCCTAAAATACGATGTTGCATTTCTTTTGAGTTTCAGAATATTTCAATGCAAAACTTGGATTCCCTATTACAATACAATACAATACAATACAATACAATAATTTCTATATTATTATAATAATGACACTTTAGTGCGCTTCACATTAAGATATATATATAAGCATACAAAATGGCGAACAAATTACTTATATAATACATATTTGTGCATAAAAATAGGATATCTACAGGACTTTATATGTACTAAAAGACCATAAAATATTATTACGTTGTGTGGGAGTCACTTTAATAAATTTACAACTAATGAAACATTAAAAAGGAAAAAAAAAAATATTAAAGGAACCTGTACTTGATCAGTTTAGACAGACATAGTGATGAATATATTCCTTTATGATCAACTGTAGATAAGCCCCGCAAATCAGAAAGAAAATTGTCATCAACAATAGGGGGATTCATCAATATATGACTATTTTCACGTGTAATAACGAAGTCCAATGTATGCCCATGCTTATGAGTTGGAGCGGATATGTGTTGCACAAGACCATACTCTTGGAGCATCGCATGGAACTGTCTGGAAGTCGGATCATCAGACTTTTCGAGATGCAAATTGATATCACCTGTCATGAACAGTTCCTCCGGTGCGATGACATGCTGATTCAAATATAAGGACCATTCCTCGAAAAAATCTTGCATTTTCAGATTGTTTGTTTTTGATATAGGTAGCCTATTGTCGCTCCAGGGGTCAGGATTTCAAAAAATTTGAATCTAAACTATGCGAAGTAGGATTCTTCCACATGAGTTACAGCTTTTTAAGTCCGTTGGATTTTGAGAAGAATTATCTCTAAGAAGAAGCGGTTATTTTGGTATTCTTATTATAATATTTAAAAGACATGTTCACAGTTTTAGCTGAAAGTTTTATAATTTATTTCCCATTATTTTTATGTTTTAACTAAGGTATTTAAACACCCAATTTTATGTTAACGCCCCAAAATTCTACCCAATTCAAGATCAATAACTTACCGCCTGTCAGCTGATTTGATTGACAGATCAGGTGCTACCTGATAATCAGAGTTTTGAAGACAATTGCCTTGTCACACGCCAAACTCTTTCATGTTCCCGCCTTGTATACACACGGGTTTGAAAACTTCAATATGTTTGAATTTTATTTCAAGAAATATGAAAAGTAGATGATAATATTAAAACATTGACATCATAAAATATTTCTTTTCAATCTTCACTGCTGTTTTTACTTGTAATTGTTATATCGTCCACGATACCTGTAGAAAAAAGACCGTCCACAGAAACCGGCTCTATTTGCCGTAATTAGGAGTCCGACGATTAAAGTTATTTTTAAAGAAATGGGATATAAGAAATATTCAGCACTAATTAACGGCATAGTTTACAAATCATGTTTTATTTTGTACAATGGCTACAATCTGCATGATGTAGTACAGAAATTTATGTTAGAATTAATGCTCGAATTTCCTCTAGCGTCTCTCTATATATTCAATTTTACACCGACAACAAATTAGGGAACCAAAATACCAGTGTAATGCCGTAAGGGAACACATCAGAAACTGTGCCAAAAATAAAAACCCCAATTTTACTATTTTTCCTTTCTACAAATTCCGAAGAGATACTACAGAAAAAGAATGTGAAACTAAAGAAAAACATTTTATAAACAGACATAAACCTGTTTTAAATGCAACATAATTATATTTCGTTTAAGAAATATTCTTTTACCCGCATAATATAACTGTACTATTTGTATAAAAAATCTGATTTCCCGTAATAACTTACTTACGTATTATCATGACGTCATAATGAACTTTGCTAAAGCGCGACTAAGTATTGGCGCTTTATAACGTCACAATATGAATGTTGATTTTGTGCAACTTAGCATTGTATTGTCAAACTCCTGAAGATTGGAAATGAAACCGGTTGAGTTTATTTTGGTGTTGTGATTTTTTTATTATTCAATTATATATATATATAAAATTAAAATTTGTTCAGGTAGGACTTATAGTTACTTTGAAATGGACATGTTCCATATACTGGTCACTTATCTGGAGAAAAAAAATTAACATTTGAAGCAAGTCTGGCAGGGTCTATAACTATATGAATTATTCTAGCAAAACTGGTTTAGGTAGGGCTTGGGAGTGGACTTGCTCCTATAATCTTAACCTTTAACATATAGCAATAGCTCACCTTAGTTACTCAGTTGAACTTTGAATGAATATTAATTTGACATCTTGGGGAAAAGATCCTATCAAATATACCCTGTTAAATTTAACTTAACTGACTGACATTGAACCTACCTTGATTTTAAAGGCTCTCTTGAATCCACTGGCAAAAAAACCTCCAAATGGACCAATTACAGATGCAAACACTGACATTGAGATGGAGTGAAGGATGAATGGATAAATTTTTACTGTGGTCCATGACAACCCAATCTAGCAAAAATATATTCATATTGAAAAACAATAGGCCTATGGGCCTTATAGGTCACCTGAGTATCATGTAACAACTTTCCAACAATTGAATTTGGTTTGTGTTTTAAAAACCAGAGGTCATGAAATTCGCAATTTTGAAAAAGGCACTATTGCTTATCATAACTATACACTTAGCACATTGTAGCATGCTTACTCTTGTTTCTTAATACACAGAGGTAGATCACAGTATCAAAGAGAAAAGGCAACCAGTATTGCACCCCATCACACAGGAAGCACTTACCCTTGGGCCACATATTTCAAAATTTTGGAAATTTTATCATAAATTTATTTCATCATAAATGGTTTATTAATACCAAAGAGCAGATTTCAAAGCATTAATTTATTTTCAGACTATGCACCCCCCCCAACCCCAACCACCCAGTACCCTTGACCTAGGAGCCCTGAAATTAATTATTTTGGAGGATCTCGAGGCAACTTTCCTCATCATAAATATTACTTAGATCATCAGAGTCCCACCCTAACACCAGAACCCCTGACCCAGGAACCATGAAATTCACAAATTTGGAAGGGGCATCCTTCCTTTTCATAACTATGTACGTAGTTCATTGGTTAAATACCCAGGAACAGAGAAGATTTTCATTTTCACTATATAATCAATAGAGCCCCACCCAAACACCAGAACCTCTGACCCTGGGGCCAAGAAATTTTAGAAGAGGCAGCCTTATTCAACAAAACTGTAATTGGTTAGTTTATTTTATACCCAAGAGCAGAAAAGTAGGCTTTTAAAAATTTGTGTATTTTCACTATATAATCTATACAGCACCACCCTTACACCAGAACCCACAACCAAGGGGCCATAAAATTCACAATTTTGTAAGAACTCATTACAACTATGTACTAGTTACTATGTTTAATACCCAGGAACAGAGAAGATTTTCAAAGAATGAATGAATTTTCACTATATACAGCTTAACACACTTTTTAAACTCTTATGGTTTTTCACACAAATTAAGGACACATTGTTATTATGAGAGATTGTGTAACGAGGCAACAAAATATATTTTAAAAGTGATTTCTAACTTACTTTAAGTTTGTTTAACTAACTTAAAACATAATTCACACAAAAAAATATTGTTAGGATGATGATATATGGTACTCTATGCTGATGGATTGTGATAGTTCTCAAATGGTTTTTCATGGTTTCTCGTAAAATGTAGCCACCTTTGTATCTGTTCTTTTTAAAGCAGTTCTTTGCCTTGCAGTGACTCAAAACCAGTGCAAATCATGTATTTTTGTATTTCTGTACAATAACACGACTCTATAAAGCGCATTATTATTTTTGTTTATTGTTCCAACTATCTTATTGGCTCAAACTGGATCACATGATCAGGTATAAAAAGTGTTACAGACTGGATGTTTCTATTTTAAAAATTTATAAACCTGCTGTTTCTAAAATTGGAAACATTCTTCTGTGAAGCAACAATAGTGCTGACGTCACAACAGTTTTTATAGACTGGATGTTTCTAAAAACAGATACTGCAGCTAGTCTTCATTATTGTGACGTCATAATGCAAATGACATAACAATGCCTTGTATGAGAAGGTACTGAGTATTAGAAAGAAGGATTTTAAGACTTTTTTATTTATTGATAAAAAATAATAAAACAATTGTAGCCTTTTGATTCGGTACAATCCCTCGAAATATATAGACCTTAGAGAAAGCATATTGACCTCGCACTTCGTGCTCGGTCGATATGCTTTCTCTAAGGTCTATATATCAAGGGATTGACCTCATCAAAAGGCTATAATTGTATAAGATGATATTAGTATTTGTCATTTATTTGACTGCTTTTCATGTTAAAAAGCTGGCATTTTTTAAGGGTTACTTGCTGAATGTAACATAATGAAAGATACATCTGACTGCAAAACTCTAAAGTTTCACATCGTAAATGTTAAAGAATTTTCCTTTTGATGGAAACAATTTACTATTTTAGAAGATGAACAAACTTTTCTATCCTGTCTTTTGGCATGATTTCTTTATGCAGCATTGCCATTTTTTGGCACTGAATTTTGACAAAATCACAACGAGTATAGCAAATGTGCAAAGTACTTCAAAAGATAATCATCTTTAAAATGTCAGTTTGAAAATTTCACTTAAATAGTATCAAAGAAAACTGGATTATTTTAATTTGCAAATACCTATGGTAAAATCATACAGATGTAACTTCATATCATTTATTAATGAAGTCCCATTTAAAACATCAACTTTAAAACTTTAAGATTATAAATATAAAGAATATGTACCTTTAACATGAGATATTAAATACACATGAGGGCTATGTCTCGTATAAAAGTTTGATAATGTTCATTTTATTGCAAAAACAATGTGACCTTAATTTGTGCGAAAAATCATGTGAGCTTAGAAAGTGCGTTGAGCTGTAATCTATATAACCCCACCCTTAGTCCCTAGCACTAGATCCCTTGACTCTGGGGCCATAAAATTCACAATTTTGAAAGAGACAGCCTAATTTAAGATAACTAAGTACTTGGTTAGCTTATCTTATGCCAAGGAACAGAGAAGAAGATTTTCAAAGAAATAATGCTCTTTCACTATATGATCTATATAGCCCCACTAAGACCACAATCCCTCACCATGAATTTCACAATTCTGGTAGTAGACTCAATGCTTATTATAAACATGCAAGCCAACAGTTTGACTACTTGATATCTAGGAGTGAAGATTTTTAAATTTTGGCAGTTTTAGCCCCACCAATCAGGCTCCCGGGGGGGGGGGGGGGGGGGGGGGGGGGGGGGGGAGGCAGGGACCCTGAAATTCATAATTTTTTCCCCTTCACCCATACATGCTATATGCCAAAATTGGTTGAAATTGGTTGAGTGGTTTTAGAGGAAAAGTTGAAAATGTTCAAATGTTAACGCATGACCAATGCAGACAGACAAAAACGTGTAATATAGGTCCCCTGAGTGACTCAGGTGACCTAAAAATAAAGTGAATTGATTTCTGTGAAATTAAAAGAAATAATACTGTAAATCATTTTAATTCCATGGTGTTAAAATTTCACGATCTTTCAAAAAGTTTTAATTGCGATGGTTTTAAATTTATGCTGCAAAAAATTAATTCAAATTTTCGTATAAGCATTTAAACGTTTGTAAAACTAATAATAGCATTCACGATGGGTTAAATTTCGAGGAAAAAAGATAAATTGCGAACATAGCAAAATTAAAACCATCGTGATTATTTGCCAATCTAGAGTACTAACAAGTCAATGAAACAAATATTTTTACTCATGATATTGTGAGTATTTTACAATTCATGAAAGTAATATGACAAAGTTTAACATTGTCCATGAACTTTTCAAACAACCCTTGTACTTATTGCATGAATTTGTCTTATTTGATAATACTTACAATATTGAATATCTTTTGAATCATAAGTGGAAGACTAAATTCCGTCAGAATAAACACAGGATGACGAGTACACTCCATTGATAAATGGTCACTCACATCGTCATATGTTATTGGGCAGACAAAGTAGTCAAATTGTACTAGAATATAAGAAACCTAAAAAAAAAAGTCAATTAAAATCAAAATAAGTATGAAGAAGACCATGATAGCCATAGTAACTTTTTATCCCGATGTAAACTCTGTTCAACTTCCCTACGCCATCTCTTTATATTATACTTTCATGTAAATTAGTTGAATCTGATTGGTCCAGAGTCATTTGTTAAAAAACACTATTACCCACTGAAAAATGAAGCCACACCCTCCAGTGTAGCAACAGACAACAATGCTTGACGACGAGTGATATTCTAAAAAATAGCGACTGCGCAGAATTTATGCACGCACGGTTCACTGTTACATGTATTTGTATAAAAACATTCAGTATACTGTAGATCACTAAGTTTTCGCGACACCTTATTTTCACGAGATAGTCATTGACTCTTTATAAGCGAGACATAATTTTCACGAATTGTTGATTTTCCTCTATATAATCGTAAGGATTTATGTTAAACGCGAGAATGAAATTTTCGCGAGCTCATTGTCTTGCGTAATTACGCGAACATTAAGTTCTCACGAATAAAAAGTGATTTACAGTATTTATAATAATTATTGCATGTAGTTAAGTGTAACATTGAAAATTTTCCCCCCAAGAAAACCACTGTCAACCTGCGCTTCGGTTGACAATGGTTTTCTTGGGGTGAAAATTTTCAATGTTACACTCAACTACATGCAATATTTTATAAATACCCCACCCCCCCACCCCCACCCCTCAACACCACCCTAACTGTGGAAACTCTTTTTCACTATTAAGGTCATTCCAACTTTCTAGTGAAATAAAACATTTTGAAGCTGACCTCAAAAATGTTATCTAAAGTAAGGCAAAATTTACAGTTTAAAGTTTGCATTACAAAATCAATATTCATGCAAGTCTGGTTAACATATGATTTATAGGTAATTGGGAAGGATCAGCTCTTAAATCATTTACTTGGAGAAAATAGGTCAGATGCTGGATTCCAGCATCAATAGCAAGGTTAACGTATCATAATTATTATTAAGTCTGGTTCACATAGGGCTTATCTATAAATAGATATAAAATTGAAATATCTTAATTACTATGATATTAGACATTATAAAATTCATATTTGTTAAAGCATAACCATTTCAGGATATATAATTAATAATACAATATTAAGAATCTTCCATTTTTTCCATTCTTAAAATACAGAGTATACAAGCAAATGACGGAAAAAGCAAAATGATGGATGAAAATTAAGAGATAGCAATAGGTCACCTATGTAAACTCATGTGACCTAAAAATGTAGGTCAGATCCAGCATATGAATCATAGATCACTACAGCATCTGAGACAAGTCTGGTAGTCCTTTGTCAATTTATCTTATACCCTTGATTTATGGTAGCAGCTTTTGACAATGACAAGTTAAAGTACTGAGTAAACACAGTACATTTTGGCCAGAAAGTCGATATCAGGATTTAAAGGAGACTGTACGTTTGGGATCTTGTAATAAATATTCTTTGGTAGTTAGATAATTCCACTGCCAAAGGTCCGATAGATCAGTTGGTAGAGCACCAAACTGGAGGTTCAGCAGGTTAATATTTGAATTTCGGTCTTGTCCATTACATCATCCTCTCTCTAATTACATTTGGTGCTGTGCCATGTCATAAAAGTGACAGATGAAAGATCTGCCAGGTAAAAGCCTGGGTGGGTGCCTTAAGTCAGTGAAGACCTTGAAGGTGGGAATAATGTGGCAGTCAGATGGGTTTGACATCCTTGGCCAGATATCTATAGTTGATATACAGATATATATAGTTGGAAGAGCATCTGACTGGAGATTTTGGAGAGGGTTTCAAATTCCAGTCTCGTCTGTTGCATTTTTCTCCTCTCCCATTACTGTTTCTACTTTGTTGTCCCCCACTTAAAAAGTGGGGGATATTAATTTGGGTCTGTCCGTCCGTCTGTCCGTTCATCTTTCTGTCTGTAACGCTTTTGTTTCCACACGATATCTCAAGAACCCTTTGAGTTTTTGCAATGAAATTTTGCATAGCAACTCCCTATGGACTAAAGAAGAACCCTATTGATTTTGAGGGCAAAAGGTCAAAGGCCAAGGTCATAAATTTGCAAAGTCTGTCTTTTATAACACTTTCATTTCCGCACGATATCTCGAGAACTCTTTGAGCTTTTGCAATGAAATTTTACATAACAACTCCCTGTGGACTAAGGAAGACCCCTATTGATTTTGAGGTCAAAAGGTCAAAGTTCAAGGTCGTAAATTTATACATTCTGTCTGTATGAAACACTATCATTTCCGGGCGATATTTCAAGAAGATTTTGAGCTTTTGCAATGTAATTTTATACCAAAACTCCCTAGGACCTCTCTCACCCCTCTCAAAATGTCCCGCCTCATTTGTTTTATTAGTATTTATTGTATTACATGTCGCTATTTTTAGCACAGGGGCATGAGGAGAGTTATTACGTATAAAACATGTTCTCGGTGGACTTTATATTCTTATTACATCTATTAGAACTGTTTATTAAAGGTTAAATTAAATATCATGCATTGTGTAAAATTTTGACAACATCGAACATGAATATATACATGTATGTGACTTCATCTTTGCATATAATTTGTGCCATTGTAAAGCAGTTCTGTGGTCTAGTGGTATGTCTCTCGCTTCACATGTGAAAGGGCCCGGGTTCGCATCCCGGACGATCCAAATTATTTTTTTTTCGAAATACTTTTTTTTTCTTTACTAAATGATAGTATTCATGTGAAATGAAAAATTTATGAGGTCTGGCTTGTACAAACTCATGAAATCATCATTACAGTGTGATAAATATTCCCTATAAAAAGAATCTTCTATACACATAATAAAGAATAAGCAATCAAATCTTTATATCCATATTGGCATATTTTATTTGCTTCAGTATACATGTATACATTTAATAATTCTATACAAATTCAGTCAAGGGGATCTGACCCTGACGCGCGCGCGCGCGCGCGCGCGCGCGCGCGCGCGCGCGCGCGCGCGCGCGCGCGCGCGCGCGCGCGCGCGCCCCCCCCCCCCCCCCCCCCCCCCCCACCCCCCAACTGCACATGGTTTACTTTTTCCCTAAGCGGGGGACACAAATTCTCTAAATTAGCTTGTTTAAGTTTGTTATGAAATGGTTCAGTTCCTTGAATTTTCAACATAATAAGTGTTCTATCTTATTTATGAAATTGTATTCATTTAATGAAACTTAAAGTAGGTCCAAATACACAATCTTTCAACAAATTTAGTTTACAATTGGTTTAAGATTTCTTTGTGAATAGACACAATCTGTGCTATCTTTTGTTCAGGTTAGGTGAAATATTTGCAATACGTAATTTTACCATAAATCCAAACAGTACTGTAGAAATTGCTCCTCCTATGAAGCCTTCCCAAGTCTTCTTTGGCGAGAGCTTTATCAGTGGTGTTTTACCAAAGAAGAAACCAAACATGTATGCCATAATATCATTACAGATGATCATTGATACAGGAACCAAAAGCCTATATAAAAAAAAAGAAAATAATGAAAAACAAGAGGCTAAATCACTTGAGTATAATTCATACAAGCCTGTAACAAGAGGCCCAAGGGCCTTAACTGAATCACCCGTCTGATAAATTGTACAATCTATCACTTCTATTTGAAGCCTCTAAGTATCCTGCACATATAAATAAAGCCTCTAAATTGCAAAAGTAGGCCATCGTTATATACATTTTGGATAAAACACTCTGAGAGCCCTTGATAATCACCTGACAAAGTGTGATGATTCTAAGCCCCTTATTATCTGAAATATGAAAGATATTGCCACATGATTTCAAAATAAGGTCACAGTGACCAACATTTTGGTAAACATACTCTGAGACCCCAAAATGCCTCAAATGACAAAGTTTGATTATCTTAAGACTCTTATTGTTTGAAATTAGGGGCAGCAAGGGTCTGGCTATAGCTTGGTTTGAGTACAATACCCAGTATAGACATTGCAAAGCAATCAACCCAGCCAGCTCCTGAGGGTAAAATAATTGTTTATTTTTCTTAGATATTCATACAAGCAATGATGCCTTGTAAGGCCTAATAATTTATAATTCTATACATACCGTATATATTTGCCTATAAGTTGTTTTTTTTTTTCTTTTAGTTAAATTTTGGTCCCAAACTCTATGTCTGATTTATATGGTTCCCGTAGGGAGGAAACTATTTCCCAAGGCAGCCAAGCCGCCGAGGGAAACCATAAATTTGCTATTTCTCGAGTTCATTTTCCATAACCGTTTTATTATACTGAAATAATCATAGGTGATTTATTTCTTTTTTTACCAGATATTCTGACATTTAAAAAAAAAAACACTGTTAAGAGGCATAATTACAAATGCAGTGGCGGATCCAGCAATTTTTGAAAGGGGGGGTTCCAGGGTTGTGCCCCTTTAACCCCCCACACACACACACACACTCTCAATCAAAGATTCACACACACGTATGGAAAGATCTAAGGTTGTGGTAAATAATAATTGTATTACGTCTTTTTTTTTTCTTTGAAAAGGTACTGTACCCCTAGTGCGAATTAAAAAAAAAACGAACACATTTCAAAAACTACTGAAGCATTAAATTAAATGGATTTGCAGCATTTCCGAAGAGTATAAAGAATTTTCTTTTAGAATTTGAAAAAAAACAAGAGGCCCATGGGCCTTATAGGTCACCTGAGCATTAAACAAAGAGAATTTACAAGATTATGGCATTCACAATTTTTCAAAAGATATATGATTATAAAAACTTAGCAGTTACATATATTATATAGCCAACACAGCCATGTCAACTAATCAGTAGTGCCCATTTCACACATGAAATTCAAACCTCGCAAATGTTGCATATCATACATGTTATATAAATATAAATACCAAGAACAGATTTCAAACAATTCTCTTATAGTAAAAAGTAAAAATGAAGGTGAGGGGCCTTGAAATTCACAATTATGAAGAATAGGACCCTTATCATCATAACTATATAGGTATGTTCAAATGCTTAATACCTAGGAGCAGAAAAGAAAATTTTCAAAGAATTCATCTATTTTCACTATAATATCAATGGAGCCCCTCTCTCTCCCCAACATGGCATAAAATTCACAATTTTGGAAGAGGCATTCTTGTTCATCATAATTATATACTTAGTTAGTTTATTTAATATGTGTGTGAGAAAAAAACAGATTGTATATGATAATGCATCAAAATGTCCTAAAAACAAATACTGTAAACCAACTTTTATTTAATACCTAGGAGCAGAGAAGAAGATTTTTAAAGAATTCATGTATTTTCACTATATAACCAGGGATAACACCAGAACCCCTGACCCTGGTGGCAATTAATTTTTGCAATCAAGCCTTTTTGGATCTAATGTTAATAGACACATGTACACTTTAAGTACCGATTCGCGGCGAGAAATGTTCGCAACAATGAGGCTCTCGCGAACTTCATAAAAATTTGTCGCACACGAATAAAAGTTGGTTTACAGTAAATTATTTTTATCAAAAGGCCCATAGGCCACATCGCTCACCTGAGATGCATTGACCATGCTATTCTTAACCAGATTTCCCCTCTTGTTATACCTATTGTGACCCCAGACCCCACAGATTTTCATGAAATTTGCACTTTCACTATATACTTATTTAGCTACCCCTAGCACTGCTTGACCCCAGGGCCATGAATTTCACAATTTTGGTAAAGGCCCAGTGGTTCAATTGCAAACAGTTTATTTTTCCAGGAGTAAAGAAGAAGATTTTCAAAGATTGCACTAATTTTAGTGGTTTTGGCCCCACCCCCGGCCACGGTGAAATTCACAATTTTTGTTCTGCACGCTTTTTGTGGAAATTTGGTTGAAATTGGTCGGGTTGCAGAGAAGAAGTTTGAAAATGTTCAAATGAACGCACGGTGTGACACGCACGACGCACGGTGCACGACGGTGCCTAAAAATTGCGATAGGTCATGTTCCTGACCACGGTGTGCACACGATGTGACACGGTGTAAACAAAAGTGCGGCAATGTTCGTCCAAGATATATGATCAAAAAACGGTACATATATTATATAGCCAACGGTGCCGAGTCGGTGTGTCAGCATGGTGTAAACGGTGCATGTTTCATATCATACATTTATATAAAATGTTGTATAATTTTCTACCATTTCTCATAAAAAATCACTCAAAGCAGGTCTATATAATTTATACATATATAGACGTAAAAATAATCCGGAAAACGTTTTATCCCCCTCTCTCTAACTTTCTCTCTCTCTCCCCACATGGCAAAAAAATAAGCGCCCCCCAATGAAATGTGTGTGTTTTAACAGATTGTTTGATAATGCATCATGTCCTAAAACAAAATCAACCAAAATTTATCGACGAAAGTCCGCCATAATGAAGAAAGTGAATTAATGCAAAACTTTTTGGATCTAATGTTAATAGACACATGTACACAAAATATTCTTGAAAGTAAGAATTTTTAAAACGACACGAATAAAATCAGTAAATTATTTTTATCAAAAGGCCCATAGGCCAAAGTTAAACATACATGTACAAAATTTGTTATACCTATTGTGACCCCATTGTACCCCACAGGTCATAATTTGCACAATTGGGAAAATGATGCTTCCACATATAGCATAATTTGGGTGGTTCTTAAAATATTTTTCCTATACAGTACAGCTCTTAAAGGAAGGTTACCGGCCACAACTTGTTAGTGGAAATTCTCGGCGTCTTTGAAGTTTGTTATTGTTTTTTATTTTTTCAAATGATTTCCACGGTGTGAAGTGTGCAAAATATGACATTCAAAATTTCATCCACGGTGCGACACAAGTTAATCCACGGTGCGAGTCGGTGTGTCAGCATGGTGTAACACGGTGCATTTCTTCCAATTTTACTTAAAATGTTGTATAATTCTTTAATTCTTTAAACAAATCACTCAAAGCAGGTCTATATAATTTATACATATATAATCAAAGTAATATTCCAATGTCCAATGCACGTTTTTGGAAGACATGTTCAAAGAAAGTACATTGTTGGTATTGAATGATTAAAAGTAATATCACAATAGTTTATTGTTTTAATTTATTAAGATAGGATAGTATTGGATAATACATTATTCTAATGTTTTATACTTCTATTTGTTATTTATTCTTATTCTATAATAATGTCGGAAGAGTTCCGTCGTCTTAATACGTCGGTAGCGTATAACCTCTTAGGCCCGCACCCTGTATTAGTTAGATCTACACCCTAGGCGATTGAACACAAGATGACACACCTGTATACACACATGCTTGGTCCTGTCGTAAGTTCTCGTAACCCACATATTATTGTTTGCCCCCTCCCCCCATTTTCACTATTACATGTACATTGTATTCCTGTGTCACACATTCACTGTGAATTATAGTTACATATATGTACCTGTTCTATATATAAGTGTACATATTTATATACAATGTATATAATTAAAAAAATTCTCTAATTATGTAACAAAAACAGACGAAAAATAATTCATTTTAGAATTACCTGTGGGGTTATTAAAAAGTATGAAACATAAAGCCCCCTTTCAATCTCTCTCTCTCTCTTTCTATCTCTCTCGGATACCAGTGGCAAATTCAGAGGGGGTACACCAACACCCCCAACACCCCAAACACCCCACCTTGGATTTGCAAAAAAAAGAAACAGAAAGAAGAAAGTCCCTAATTTTTGTTGAGTTTTTACTAAAGAAATATAGATATGTTAACTGAAAGTCTAATGTTGTAATATATTTTTATCAAAGAAATTTGGTTGCGAAAACAAAATGAAACCCCATCCCCTTTACAAAATTTAGGATTTTCGGGTTCGGAGATATATTTTCCTTTCTTTTTCAAAAATTTTCAGGTAATCCATACAAATACTTTTTCCGAGGTTGATCAACCTCCCACGTTTAAAAACAATACTTCATCCTATATCCTATCGAGTTGTTTAATTACAGCTATATGTAAAACGTACGTTATAATTACAACTCTTTTCCCCTTTAATCCCCCCTTTGAAAAACCCTTCAACCCCCAACCCCCCCCCCCCTTTCAAAAATTTTTATAATTTCAATAATGTGTGTGTTACTTCTGCTTCATACCTGTACTCATTTATACAAGGTTAAAATGTTCTTTTTCAGAAAGCATTAATTCGTAATTTACATGACTGTACACATGTTTTGAAAAATACAATTTGTCACTTAATGATTGACATATTTAAACTAAACTTCAGAAAGTGTTAGGTAAATAAGGTATTATTACTTAAAAAAATAATTAATTTTTCATCAAAAGAGACAGTAAATATCTTATATTTGCGCAGTTTCCATGTCCTATCCTTTACCGAAATCAAAGTCTATCAATTTCTTTGAAGTGATTATTACTCGGCAAATCATGGTTAAGATAAGGATTATGCAGTTATAAACACTGAAAACCTATAATAAATGTAAATTATGGAAATAAATATTAAATGCTGCAAAATCTACTGAACAGGCAGAGATGATAATCCGATAAATTTTATTAATTTAAGTAGTGATCAACTTACACGCTGAATACAAAAATCACCAGCAGAATTTTAGGCAAATAAAATCTACTAACTTCAGTACAATTATTACTTCATCCAAAATGTATATCATATGAAAAATGGAAAGAAAAAAAACAGTTTGCAGTGAAAACATATAGATATTTAACGATTTTAGAAATGGTTTGTTACACCCCCCCCCTTTTAGAAAATGATACGAATCGGCAAATCAAAGTTTTATCAAAAGTCAGCAAATTTATGTTTAAGGTTTTAAAAATCTTAATACATGCTTATTTGTGCCTGAAAAAGGATAAATAAATTAACAAAGCACATGTTAGTTTATATTCATTGTTGTAGTGAAACCTGGAAGATGAATTTCGTTTGATATCAGTTGACTGTGTTATACACTTGCTGTGATCTGAGCTAAAGAATGTGAAAGGTGTGATAAACATACAGTGCCCCTGCCCCAACGGCAGAGACCCAATATATTTTTCAAACAGGTGTGAACTCAGAACTGACCATAAGAATGTTTCAAATCACGAGAGAAATTCTTTCCGCGTAAACAGACTTTCAAGGCCACCTAGCATTATGCGATTTTGATTGACAGGTGAATGAGGTGATGCACAAGAATCTCGTGTGTACAGCATATACATTCATTGCATTAAATGGGTTTATAAATATGAACCAAAGTTGTGGAAATTAATTAGAATTATAGAATGATTAATTTTACTTTCCGTAACCTAAATAAAACGACGAATTAAAAAAATAATAAAAACAGCCTATGTAAGATGGGGCTCCCTCTCTCTCTCTCGTATTGCTGTTTACACACTTTACAAGAAAAGAAAAATTGATTAAAATAAAAAAAAATCTTGTTGAAATAATTAAGCACACTAACATAAAGTAGTAAACACTAGTCTATGAAAATAATGTGTGCTGTTACGAGAAATACGCTTGGAAATTATTGCATTTCTGAACAGGTATGAAATATATTGACCAATAAGTGACTCTGTACACTAATTTAAACGAGAATCTGCAATTCATCGATATCCGAGAAATTTGATTTCTAGAAGAAAAAAAATTAGAGGTACAAATATTATGTATATGAGAATGTGAAAAAAAAATCCCGGATAGATGAACATGAAAGTAAAATCTCTCTCTCTCTCTTTCTCTCTCTCTCTGAACATTCTAAAATGTAGAACTGAATTAAAATCAGTTTAATTATTATGAAAAAAGTAAATTATATATGATTTGTAGAGGAATATTTAGAATGCTGCTTTAGCAGTTCAAGCAATTTTTTTTTACTTTTTTTTTAAAGTTTTCGTACTGATTGCATACTATTTATAAACAAGAAAAAAGAATACCCGTTACGCAGGTAGAAATACTTCCACATATTCGAAAGAAATTGAATTTTTCTATGTCTCAAAATGTCAGGTTGAATCAATGGGTACATACAACTGCCAGATTTTTTTGTGAATGTATACAACTAGTCAACTAATAAACTACGTATAAGAAATTATGGTGAATACTAGGGTTTATTTTTCTTGCATGCACTTTTTCTTCCTCGCATGTAGCAACTTACTAGTAAGTATCTTTATTGATATGTGGTCTACTCTATTTATAATATGATTATTTCTGCAAAATAAGTGTATATTCAGAATCTGTATGAATATCATGATATACTTACTATTTTTATTTACGATGTAGGAATCAGATAATGTTGAATTGGTTATGTGATATATTTAATATTAGTGAATATCCTTTTATAACAATTATTTTACAGAGAAAATAATCGCTAAAATTATCGACCCGTGTCTATGTTTCGCCCTGAATAAGTTAAATGGCAATGTACTTGTATGTGGATTTGTACAATGTCATGCGGATTTATCGCTTATATTCGAAACATAATAATTTGCACAATAGACATATATAATTGTTCTTGTTTTCAAATAAATATGAAATATGAATTCAACAGAAATAAAAATTAAAATTTATTCAATATACTTGGCAATCATACCGTCAATGGCGAACCAAAGTTTACACCTCGAAGCTGTTATATTATGAACTCATATGTTTGTTAATGAGCTGTTTGTATTAAGTCAATCTTCATTTTCAATTTTTTTTTTCTAGCTATCAAATAATCATTATCTATAATTTCAAAATTCTAAAACTGAAATGATTTTTATAAACAAACTATTTTCTTCCGTAATTTTCTTGCACGGTGGAACACGGAGGGTGCCCCAAGGAAACGGTAATGTCCACGGTGTTACATGGTGCGTCTCTGGAATAATCGCAATATATGCACACCGTGGAACACCGTGTACACGGTGTAACACGGAGTATTTTACACCGTGTATTTTCCACCGTGGGGTGGCAAAAACTCGTGAGCTGTACTGTATATTTCTATGTAAAACTTGGATTCCCCATTGTGGCCCCACCAAACCTCTGGGGGTCATGAATTGAATATTTAAGAATCTACACTACCTAAGGATGCTTCCACATAAGTTTCAGCTTTTCTGGCCCAGTGGTTCTTGAGAAGAAGATTTTCAAAGATTTTTCCTATATATTTCTATGTAAAACTCGGATTCCCTATTGTGGGCCAGCCCAACCCCCAGGGGGTCATGATTTGAACAATTTAGAATCTACACTAACTTAGGATGCTTCCACATAAGTTTCAGGTTTTCTGGCCCAGTGGTTCTTGAGAAGAAGATTTTTCCTATATATTTCTAATATGTAAAACTTGGATTCCCTATTATGGCCCCGCCCAACCCCCGAGGGGCATGATTTGAACAGTTTAGAATCTACACTACCTTAGGATGCTTCCACTTAAGTTTCAGCTTTTCTGGCCCAGTGGTTCTTGAGAAGAAGAAAGATTTTAAAAGATTTTTCCTATATATTTCTATGTAAATCATGATTCCCCATTGTGGCCCAACCCAACCCCCAGGGATCATGATTTGAGCAGTTTAGAATTTACACTACCCCTAGGATGCTTCCACATAAGTTTCAGCTTTTCTGGCCCAGTGGTTCTTGAGAAGATTTTTTTATGCCCCACCCTTTTTTGTCTTTTTTGATTATCCCCCCTTGTGAGGGGACCTGGCCCTTCATTTTAGCAATTTACATTCCCCTTCACCCAAGGATGCTTTGTACCAAGTTTATTTAAAATCGGCCCAGTGGTTCTTGAGAAGAAGTCGAAAATGTGAAAAGTTCAGACGGACGATAGACAAAATGTGATCAGAAAAGCTCACTTGAACCTTTGGCTCAGGTGAGCTAAAAAGTATTTTCACTGACATTTCAAAGAGTTATCTTTGTCTTCATTTTGCTAAAATTCAAGTATGATTTGGACATTGCTTGTTGAAATGTTTTGACGTCATAGTTACATTACTAATAACATGATGTCAAACGAGATTCCTTGAATGCTCCGCCCACTTAACACTTTGATTGGTTAAAATTACTGATAAATATCCATGCGGGAGTAGTCCCAGGGAGTAGCTATGATTTTCCAGGGAGTAGTCTTCAGATGAGGGAAATAGTCTCTTCTCCAGGGAATAGACAGTTTTATGGTATTAATTTTATATACTAAGAGTAATTACAGTAGAGGTATAATAAAAAACCCTACTCACCAAATAAGTCCCTCAAACACATTGTGAATAATTAAATGGGACTGAGTCACAATGATCAGCAAAGTTACATGAGTCCAACCAAACTAAAATGAAACAAAATCATTCTTCTAGAAAATGAAAAAAATATCTTGTCTCCTAGGTATGCAAACTTGTTAATAACTTGTTTGTTAGTTACTTACTTTAAGGTAGGTCACGGGTTTACTGCTTAAAAATTCTTACGAGAAGACATATCCTGAAAATTTGATATAATGTTCTTTGGAATTCACAGCATATTATCTGCAATTTTTATTAAATTTGCCTACATAGTTTTAATGCTATATTGCTGTAAATGCAGTATTGTTGTTAGTACTTTTTTTTACGCTTTACTATTGAAATGTATGGAAAAATGAGGATTTAAGCCAATTTTGTGAAAATAGTTTCTTTTAAAAAGGCTGGATAACTTTTTAAAGACGTAGACGAATTAGTCAGGAATTTCAAAATGTCAAGATAAGGTAAAATCAAAACTGTTAAAATAAAAAAAACCATATGTCTTCTCGCTAGATTTTTTGCCAAGTAGTTTTCTTTCATACTGTTAGAATGTTGCGTTTATGGCGGTATTTATATCTAAAACATCATTTGTTGAACGTAGTCACATTTACAGTACGAGTATAAATATCTTGACATTTGGAATATGCAAGATTTAAAAAGTGGCATAGATACAAAATTTAATTTTATTCATCATTTAATTTATTGCAGAGACATATTGGGATGACCAGCAACTTATTTTCACTGGTATTGTGAAATTCATACTCTGATCACAAAGTCAGAATGGACAGCAGTCTACGCGAAAGTTTAAAATTTTTACAGGACAAAATGTCTGGTAAAAATAAAATTTTTACCAGACCAAACAATTTTTTACCAGACCGACTTTTTTCCCCTTTAAATTCATACATCATTATGACACTGAGATTTAGAGGGTGTGTGGGATGGGGTTAATTCTCACTGTGAAATCTAACCTTAAGTAAATTCAGAGTGAAATAGACAAGTTGAATATTCATAATTTTCCTTTGTAAAAGGTATCTATTATTTATACAATTGCATGCATTTTTTCTTCATATTTGACTTATACAAGATACACTGTATCAAAGATTTTCTTAAATTTAATATGCACTTTCAATGCATATTTATTTTTCCTGAAACAATTCATTATGGTTACTCAAGTTCAATGATCATTTGAAAATAATTCCCCAACCGAATCTATGTATGACCTATCTAAATATTTTTTCAACCAAATCTACGTATGAGCTATCTAAAGATCTCTAATCCCTGACAGAGGAAATTCGAATTAGAATAAAAACGATCATGGCAGGGTTGTAATACATAAAAATTAATCAGGTATTACTGCTAAATTGGTCAATTAAAGGATATTTGTTGGGAATTTGACCATGTGTACCTGTTAATTTAGATTTATTTGGCCTTATTTTCTATCGGACATTTGGTCCTGTATACTGAAATTTTTTACCGACCCGACCTAAATTTTACCGGTAAAAACCGACGGTCCGGTGACTTTCGCATAGACTGGACAGTATAAACATTCCTCGTGCATGAGAATTAATGTACAGCGACAACAACGCGAGTGATTAAATATTAGTACCTTTTTTTTTTAGCATACATGTTAACCTATTGTGATGAAAAATAGGGAGATTCAGACCCTAAAAGCGGTAGCATTGCGTGCGCGTTGTTTTACGCTTGGATTATCGATATATTTCATGTAATTTACATTTAAAAGAAACCTGCAATAATTAATCTTAAATATCAACTGCACTTTAAAGAAGAAGACAGAAACACTTTAAGTTTGACATAAATTGTAAAAATTCAAATATTTTTCATGCTCATCATTTTCCTTTGATTGGCTGTTTAACTTAGCCTTTTGAAGAGTTATCTTTGCTGATATAGCCTAGAAGCAATAATTCTGAATGCATGTTCACCCAGTTCTTAAACAAAACAAATCATGATATGGTTTAAACTAGATCTAAAACAAATTAAGTTCCTATCTTTCGTTATATAAATCAGATTTCCCACGATGATCTAAAACGAAAGTAGAGATGTGCCACATGGCTTTGTCAATCGAGTGATTTCCATTGACTTTATTGAAATCATTTTGAGCTCCTGTGCTTTTATAGACGATGTCAAACGTTTTCATCTAATTCTTAAAAGCTGTATCTCCTTCTTCATGGCAGTGATGTTGACTAAATTTAACGTAACCAATATGTAATCACTGGTAATCTTGTGCTGTTGTCGTTGTCAAATTCGTGCTTGAAATCTATGTACAAATCGATACTAAAAAAGCGTTTGTATGCTTCTGAGTCAAATCACGCGATATCTAACGAGATTTTATTAGAGTGGCCTCAAAAATGGATACCCAAGCGAACCAAAAATACTTTAGATGCAACTTTTGAAGAAAAGCGGTAGATTTCTGAATTAAATCGGTAGGCGGGAGATGGAGTGAAAAAGCGTTAGACTCCCGCCTAAATCGGTAGAGTTAACATGTATGTTTTTAGAATATTCATGGTCAATAGGATTTCAGGCATAACACAAAAATTTGATCAATTTTTTTCGTAAACGGTAAGAAAAACATCCGGATACTGAGGAAATAAACAGGGGGTGGGGGTTACCTACAAGGCTCTTTCTATATTAGTCACAAGCTATAATATATGACCCTAACTCTCAAGCATTTGTTAATTTTGAATTCTCTGAATCAAATTTCAATATGCAAAATGGAAAACACTTGCATTTAGCTTTTACACTTTGAGCTTTTTGTTATAAAAAAATATATAGAAAAAATGATACTTGTAAATTGTTTACAGTGTCTTATAGGTCTTACAGTCCAGGTGTTTGTATAAATTTGATTTTTAAATGTATTTCACAATTTATTAGCCAGCAAAACAATGCGAATACACGAGATTTAAATACATAACAACCAAATAGTTATGATATTGATGATGATAATTTTAAAAAACTTACAAAAATACATGTAATTAAATTTAACCCGTTTTTAGTGATGAGGATTGATTCCATCTTGAAAAGTATCGGCAAATTTTTGCCCCGGCTTTGATTGGCAGTCATGATGCAATACGCATGTTCACCTGAGTTTCAAATAAGGTGCGCACATACAACCCCCCAATTTTTCCGCTAAGCAATTTTTATTTATGATAACTTTTTTTCTGCTTACCTTAATTTTTATGCTGATTTATTCTGATTGATTTTTACCAGTTTAGTTATACTTAGAATATAAATTATTCCTTTCATTTGGTTTTGTATTTAATTAGTCCTAAGATATTACATATAATCATATCAGAATTCAGACTGAAATTTAATTATAAAACATGTACACGTAGTACTACAAGGTTTACGTACAATAGCATGTACTTTGTATTCATCCACTTGATTCGTACAGACTTGAAGTCATTTGCAGAGAATTAAACGGGAAACAATGTAACATTGCCTTTGTGACGTAACTGACGTCATAATCAAATGTGCACAAAACAACCGCTCGAATTGTCGAAATTGTGTACCAAAATTGACGAGAAAAGCAAACCCGCGACCTACCTTAAGTTATTTCTTATAGGTTAAATGACCTTTATATATTAAAGATTCTATCTGGTATCTTCCTATACTATTGTCCAAGCATCTGTCATATATAAACTATCAAGAGATGTTTGTTGAGCTTTTCTGGCCCAGAGGTTCACAAGAAAAAAAAATTCAAAGTTCTTTTTTTTTTTGTTGTGTTTCAATATAAAACTTGGATTCCCTATTGTTGCCCCACTTACCCCTGGGAGTCATGCTTTGAACAATTTAGAATCTACACTACCCCAAAATGCTTCCACATAAATTTCAGCTTTTCTTGCCAAGAGGTTCTTGAGAAGAATTTTGATTTTTCCTACATGTTTCAATGTAAAACTTGAATTCTCTATTGTTCCCCCCACTTATCCCTGGGAGTCATGCTTTGAACAATTTAGAATCTACACTACCCCAAATGCCTCCACATAAACATGATAAATTTTATCTTTTCTGGCTCAGAATTTCTTCAGTTGAAAAAAAGATTTCAATGTAAAACTTTGATTCCATATTGTGTTGCGACCCTACCCACGGGGTCATGACTTGAACAATTTAGAATCTACACTATCCCGGAATGTTTCCACAAAGGTTTCAGCTAAAATTGCTGGCCCATTTAAGTGCTTGAGAAAAAGATTTTTAAAGTATTATACTTTTCAATAAAAAAGTGGATTTCCTATTCTGGCCCTGCCCTACCCCCCGGGGTCATGATTTGAACAATTTTAAATCTACACTATCCCAGGATGCTTCTATATATGTTACAGCTTTTCTTGAAAAGTGGTTCTTGAGGAGTAGATTTTTACTCAGGTGACCTATTGCTATCTGTTTTCATCCGTCGTCATTAGTCGTGCATTAACATTTGAAAATTGTAAGCTTCTTCTGTGAAACCGCTCAACCTATTTCAACCAATTTTGGGTGAAGGGAAACAAAAATTGTGAATTTCAGGGTCCCTGCCCCCCTGGGGCTTAGGGAATGGGGCAAAAACCACTAAAATTAGACTTAGTGCAATCTTTAAAATCTTCTTCTTTACTACTGGACATCAAGCAGTCAATCTGTTGGTATAATTGTAATTAGCATTGAGTCCTCTACCAAAATTGTGAAATTCATGGCCCCAGGGTCAGGGCTAGGGCGAGGCTAAATAGATTATATAGTGAAAATGCATTATTTCTTTGAAATTCTTCTTTTCTGCTCAAGGGTATTATATAATCTAACCAAGTGCATAGTTGAGTTGAATATGGCTGCCTCTCCCAAAATTGTGAATTTCATGGCCCCTCGGTCAGGAGTTCTAGTGCTAGGGCAGGGTTATATAGATTATATAGTGAAAATGAATTATTTCTTTGAAAATCTTCTACTATGCTCCTGGTTATTAAATAAACTAACCAAATACATAGTTTAGTTGAATAAGCTAGGCTACCTCTTTTCAAATTGTGAATTTCAAGGCCCCATGGTCAGGGGCTCTTAGGATGGGGCTCTATCAATTATATAGTGAAAATGAATTAACTTTTTTGAAAATCTTTTCTCTGCTCCTGGGTATTAAGGGGACGAAGGATGTATGGTCACATGACTCAGTTTAATTACGTCACTGATAAAATATGTGTAAAACAAGATTGAAACCACAGTTCTTGTATATTTTTTTGACTGTTTGTTAGCTTTCACTATCTTAAAGCTTGTAAAAGAATATTTAAGACATTCATACTTTCTTGTAAATATCAAATTACGGAAAAAATTGATCCACTATTCTGTTTCCCTACACTGCGCGTCCAACGCGTCGTTGACATCATAGTGGATCTCTCAGTACAGTTAGATTATACTCAGTGAAACACGGGTAGTATGATACCATAAAAACGGGTCATGATCAGTACATGGTGGGGTATTATTTGAATTTGAGAACAAAAAAATATTTTTACATTGTTATTGACGGAAATATTTTGTATATATGTCTTATTTCACTTATTTCCGAAATGTGTGACGTCATAGTTGGGTTCTCCCGTACTCGAGAAATGTAAACATGACACGTTTTTCTCATGTTCAAAACGTTTTCAAACAAATGGCAGTCACCTTAGTATTGCATAAGCTCTTCAGGTCTTTGACTAGTAGAGCTTAAAGTGAAAAAAAAACCCTTAATTTGGGTTCAAGTTATGGGCAATTTCCTAACAATAAAATTAAATTCTGTCATCTCAACTCTTGAAGAAAAGCTGAGGATATGAATGTTAAAACATCACAGACATTAGAGAGAAAAAGTAGAAATCTGATGATAATCATTAATTTCTTTGTTATATTATTACATATGGCAACTATTTGGAAACTGGAAGAAAAAAAACTTTTTCAATTTTTTTCTATCTGTGAAATTAATTTTAAAATTTTGTCACATATCTTGGGCACCAGCAAGGAAGAGAAAAGTGAAGTCCCCTACCCCCCAAATATTAACCCAAGATACTCTTTGTCAAACTTGATTGAAACTGATTAAGTTGTTCCAGAGAAGAAACTGAAAATATTCTTAAATTTATGACAATAATGGATAGTAAATATTAACTTAAATTAATTGCTACAAAATTACTAAAAGACAGAAATAGTTGTACATGGTGATTACTGTAAGGGCATCAGCAGCCTAGATGCTGGGCCCTGTTATCTTACCAATGTAAATTGCTTGAGATAGTGCCTTTTGACAAGACTAAACACAAATCCCACAAATCCGGCCACATAGAGGGAAAACGATATAAACCTGTGGTACTTCACTAAGTGCCGCAGAAATTCCTGAAAATAAAATAAAATTGACACTAATTACATCACTCGATATGTGGTATACACAAAAAGTTAACAAAAAAATTCTGTGAAAATGCCATGCAATTGTTGTGAAATATGGTACTGCTTCATGTACTTTCATTCAGAAAATTAAATGTGTCAACTTTAGAAAGAAAAAAAGATATACTCACCATCCTATGTAGGAGAACTCCAAAATATTCAATGAGGCTCTCTCCATAAAAGAAATAGTTGGATGTAAATAAAAAATACCAGCTTAGTGTTCTAAACCATGGAAGATCATAGGATTTGTATACTGTATATCCAATTGTTATGATTTCATGGAAACACTTGATCTGTATTGCAAATATCTGAAAAAATAAACATTTATTTTTTATCCTTAAATTTATGACAGACTCTAAGTTCACAACGTCTCAATGTGTAGCGGCAGAACTGTAGCTCTCCGAAAAATATATATTGACAGACCGGAGACCTACAGTGCCACCCATAGAAAAAACTGTATATTTATTGCTCACAAAAAGTTGCACTTGATTCTGGATAAATTCTTCCAAATTTGTACCTCAATAGCAAAAATGCTGAATTTTAAAATATCCTTACCTCATTTTAAGGTCTCCTCGTAGCTGACATCTGCACGAAGTGCATTCGACCGAATATATAGACGAAATATTCGATTATCTCAATTTCATGCCATGAAGCGCTTTTAACAACAATTATAAGGAATGTTTTAATTTATTGTGGAAACAATCAAAGAATATGTTAGGAACACATGGTTAGTAATATTTTGAGGGACAGTTTTAAAATCAAGAAGAAATAAATCGAGAAACAGCACACTTTTTCATGCACAATAAATACACAGTTTTTTCAATGGGTGGCACTGTAGCTCTCCGGTCAGTCAATATACCAGTATATTTTTCGGAGAGCTACAGTTCTGCAGCTACTCAATGTGATATTGATGATTTTGTATACATATATGATTTGTGACAAATGTTGTCTATAAGTAAGGCAAATCTTATATGCATATATTTTTTTTCTAGTTAGTGTGCATCCTGAGATTAATATTCATGCAAATTTGGTTTAAGTAGGACATACAGTTAATTGGAAATGAAATAGATAAAATTTAGTAAAACACCATTTTTAGCCTGAAAATTTCACATTAATTTTTGACCAACAGGCCATAATAAAAATATTCCTAGATTCTCATCCCCGCCTGCCCCAATTTTATACCCCCGCCTCGATTTTTTAAATTTCTGTTTTTCTTCATCTAATTCTGATCGGGATCGGTATTCATCTACCATTCTACTTTCGTTTTAAATCCCGCGAAAGTCGACATGATTTTGACAGCTGAAAAGATGGTAATTGCTGTAATACATGCATGACAGGCCTTTAGATCGCTTAGAAAAAAACTTGGTGTTGAAAAAAAAATAAAGGTATGGAACTCTTTTCATGGGGTACCTACTTTCGCCAATGAAATTCTTTTAAATCAAATGCTTTACAATTTTACTTTCTATCCATATCTATTGAAATATAAACAATCTTCATTACTACCAAAGTTCATTCCGTAATTCCTTATACTTCTCGAGATATTCTGAAATCAATTCCCAAATTGACAATAATTTTTTTACTTGACATCAGCTTGGGCCTTCACTAATTGTAAAGCGGGAACGACGGGACAAATTTTCCCCGGAATTTATTCTAAACTCAATGAATATTTGCTCATTTGCATTCAAACTTTACAAGGTTTTTCTTTAATTTGATCATATGGTGTAACTAAGTCATAAACAACATTTTACCGGTCTAATTGTTTTGAAAATCGAAAGGTATATAATGCAATCTGGGAAAATTTCGTCCTACCATGGTTTCATTTACATTCATAATCAACATGGCGGTAGTTGTTGATGTAGACGTTTTCAAATAAATTTTTCGTGAAAGGAATATTATTACGGACTTAACGTTACAATCTGGAGTAAGAAATCAACTTTAAATTGTTGAAAGATTTTGCAAATACTATGTAACTCTTTGCCGCACTTCAAACACCGTCTGTTTACATGTGAATGACCAGGGGCCCAAGCTAATGTCGAGTAAAAGAAAGAAGGTCATTTTTGAAATTGATTTCAGAATATCTCAAGAAATATATGGAATCTTGAAATGAGCTTTGGTAGAATTGAAGACTGTATATCTATGAATAGATTTAAAAAAGAAAGTAGAATTTTAGAGCGTTAGAATAAAAAATATTTTATTAGCGAAATTAGGTTCCCAGTGTAAGAGTTCAGTACCTTTATTTTTTTTTACACACATAATTTTTTTTAAGCGATCCAAAGGCCTGTGACATGCATATATATTTTAAACAAGAGGCCCAGTGGCCACAGCGCTCACCTGAGCACATCGGCTAGGAAAAAGCACATATCAGATCAGAACTGAAAGTTTGGGGGGGGGGCGGGGGGGGGGGGGGGGGGGGGGGGGGGGCTTGAATTTTACCCACCCGGGGGTCATGATTTGAACAAACTAGAATCTACACTACCTGAGGATGATTCCATTTAACAAGAGGCCCATGGGCCACATCGCTCACATGAGAAGCTTTGACCATTCTGTTCTTTACCAGATTTCCCCCTTGTTATACATAATGCATCCCCACCCTACCCCACTGATCATAATTTAGACATTTTGAAATCTACACTATCCCATGATCCTTCCATGGGCACATATGTTTCAGTTTTTTTGGCCCAGTGG
>NW_026930967.1:67500-152500 GCF_032062105.1 Saccostrea cuccullata
GCCCCACCTAAAATAAAGTAATAATATTATTTTTCAACCTACTTTTTTCATCAAATGTCCGAAGAACAAGAAATTAAATTGGTGTGGCCTAGGTAATCAGATATTATAAAGCTCACCCAAACAAACATTTTCTTCAGGCAAGAAACACACTAAACTAACAACAGGCCCAAAAGCTGCAGAACTGTAGCTCTCTACTTGAGAAAATTCAGACAGATAAACAGAGAGCTACAGATCCATGTATTGTAATAAAGTGCCATGCCACAGCATGATACGCCCGTCAAAAAATTACAATTATTTTAAACAGTTTAGAGTGCTAGAAAATCATGTCAACCTTGATTCTAAGATTTCCATGATTTTTCCATTCCTTACAATATTTGTTTATCTATCCCTTGTGCTGTGGGCATTAATTATAACAAATATTACATCATTGATAGATTTCTATTCTGGTTGTGTTAGACTTTGTCAAATGCTCATCATATTAAACAATATCAAATTAGTCTTAACAACTTAATCTATTACAAATTAATTTTGAAAATAAAGGCTGGCCATCAAATGACATATGCTATAAACTGACCACCAGTTCTTCTGTCCAATTCCCAAAGGATATAAATAAGACTGCTTGATCAGAGATGACTGAGACAGCTAGCTTTCCTACATTGAACTTATTAATTAATCTTTGACTGGATGCTTGTCTACTCATTATTCCCAAGATAATAGTGGATCTGCACTTCTAACTCTAACCCTAAAACACTTTTAAAACATATAAGGCAAACATTTTTTTATTTCCTGTTTTATGGGAATTTTTTTCAAAAATTTGAGTCGGGGGGTCGAAATAAAAATAAAAATAATATCTTCAAATTCAAGCTGTCGGTCAGAAAAATAAAAATAAAATAAACAAATGTAACAATTCTTTTTATTTTTTAAATTAAGAATGGAATTGTTTTGTTGCCTAAATTTGGTAGGAAAAGGGTGTTATTTGAAAAATTAATGCATGCAAAACAGTTTTATCACAATTATGGGGTATTCAAAAATAATGAAAGAAAAAGTGAGCTAGCTCACATACCCCACGCTCCCCCCAAACTTGACGGTGAAACACATAATGAAAGGCACAGTGCACTTTAAATACATAGTATAGATCAAAAAGGGCAATAATTGCAAAAAAATCTTCACATCAAAATGTCTTTCATATGAGGACATTTAAATGTGGAATGAAGTTTCTAAATAAGTAATGGAATCAAAATTTCTTGGCATTATTAATTTGAAGTGGTTGGGGGGGGGAGAGAAATTTTCTTGAATAATAGGCAAAACTCTTTGGGATAAAAGAAATTATGTACAACAGTTTAGGAGGAGTGGTGCTAACAAACTGTTCATCTCTATATTCTAAATATGGCCAAAAAGTCTAAGTTGGAAATTGTGGAAATTCCCGGAAAAATAAAGGAATTGGAATTTCCTGGTAATATGCACATCTACATATTGTGTCCTAAATATCTACAAAGTTTGATGAAATTCTGTGCAGCGGTTTATGAGGAGTTGCGCTGACAAACTGTTCATCTCTATGTTCAAGGTATGGCCAAATGCCTAAGTTAAAAATTGCGGAAATTCCCGGAAAAATAATGGAATCGGAATTTCCTGGTAATATGCACATCTACACATTGTGTCCTAAATACCTGCAAAGTTTGACGAAATTCTGTGCAGCGGTTTATGAGGAGTTGCGCTGACAATCTGTTCATCTCTATATTCAAGGTATGGCCAAATGCCTAAGTTAAAAAGTGCGGAAATTCCCGGAAAAATAATGGAATCGGAATTTCCTGGTAATATGCACATCTACACATTGTGTCCTAAGTACCTGCAAAGTTTGCCGAAATTCTGTGCAGCGGTTTATGAGGAGTTGCGCTGACAAACTGTTCATCTCTATGTTCAAGGTATGGCCAAATGCCTAAGTTAAAAAGTGCGGAAATTCCCGGAAAAATAATGGAATCGGAATTTCCTGGTAATATGCACATCTACACATTGTGTCCTAAGTACCTGCAAAGTTTGCCGAAATTCTGTGCAGTGGTTTATGAGGAGTTGCGCTGACAAACTGTTCATCTCTATATTCAAGGTATGGCCAAATGCCTAAGTTAAAAAGTGAGGAAATTCCTGGAAAAATAAAGGAATCGGAATTTCCTGGTAATATGCACATCTACACATTGTGTCCTAAATACCTGCAAAGTTTGCCGAAATTCTGTGCAGCGGTTTCTGAGGAGTTGCGCTGACAAACTGTTCATCTATATATTCAAGATATAGCCAAACATCTAAGTTAAAAAGTGCGGAAATTCCCGGAAAAAGTAATGGAATCGGAATTTCCTGGTAATATGCACATTTACACATTGTGTCCTAAGTACCTGCAAAGTTTGACGAAATTCTGTGCAGCGGTTTATGAGGAGTTGCGCTGACAAACTGTTCATCTCTATATTCAAATGGCCAAATGCCTAAGTTAAAAAGTGCGGAAATTCGGAAAAATAATGGAATCGGAATTTCCTGGTAATATGCACATCTACACATTGTGTCCTAAATACCTGCAAAGTTTGACGAAATTCTGTGCAGCGGTTTATGAGGAGTTGCGCTGACAAACTGTTCATCTCTATATTCAGGGTATGGCCAAATGCCTAAGTTAAAAAGTGAGGAAATTCCCGGAAAAATAATGGAATCGGAATTTCCTGGTAATATGCACATCTACACATTGTGTCCTAAGTACCTGCAAAGTTTGACGAAATTCTGTCCAGCGGTTTATGAGGAGTTGCGCTGACAAACTGTTCATCTCTATATTCAAGGTATGGCCAAATGCCTAAGTTAAAAAGTGCGGAAATTCCCGGAAAAAGTAATGGAATCGGAATTTCCTGGGAATATGCACATCTACACATTGTGTCCTAAATACCTGCAAAGTTTGACGAAATTCTGTCCAGCGGTTTATGAGGAGTTGCGCTGACAAACTGTTCATCTCTATATTCAAGGTATGGCCAAATGCCTAAGTTAAAAAGTGCGGAAATTCCCGGAAAAAGTAATGGAATCGGAATTTCCTGGGAATATGCACATCTACACATTGTGTCCTAAATACCTGCAAAGTTTGACGAAATTCTGTCCAGCGGTTTATGAGGAGTTGCGCTGACAAAAAAAAGAGGACTGACTGACGGACTGACTGACGGACTGACTGACTGACTGACTGATGACGGGTCAAAAACATTATTCCCGCAACTAAATAATAAGATTTTAGGATTTTTGAGTAGCTATCATATGACAAGCATATAGTGAGGCTTTTAATGGATTGGTTAAATTATTTCACAAGTGAGACTAATTAAAAGAAAATCTGAGTATCTTTTTCAGTGCATTCAAATTAATATACACATACCAGTAGGTGGATAAAATGTATCTTGTCTCTTGAAAACATATTGAAATTGCCTCTATTTGCTATAACTTTCAAAGTACATGATTGTAGAAAATGCACTTACATGTAATACCATAAGTATATACATGTAAAATAGACTATGAAAATTACTCTGTTTACAGCAGAATTCGTATATTTCTAAAAGCTGGTTCTAATCCACAATTTTTGAATAAAAAAAAAGAAGTCATATTTGTATGGACGTATTATTTGCAGCTTTGTTTTTCCCTAGTGGTAAAAAGGTTGTTTTACAAAGAAAGAGCTGTTATAACCACCCTCATGTGCATTTATTTGTTACATAGCAAGTAAAATTCCATTTTGAATCATAATAAGTTTGATTAACATTATAATAACGAGTGGAAGTTGTGACTCGAATTTCCTCAGTCACGTCACTTTCTACAGTGTTCTATTCTCTTGTTACAAGTAAAAGAAAACACTACTGTAATAAAAACAAGAGGCCCATGGGCCTTATAGGTCACCTGAGCATTATGCAACAACTTTCCAGTCAGGGGATGACAAATCCCATTGCCCGACGCCCGGGGCTAGTGAATTTTAGGGTTGGGCAAGTGAAATTTTATCAACCACTTGCCCGTGGGCAAGTGACTTAATCAATTATCAAAAATAAAATCAATATGTATGCCAATATTCTACTCAGTATTTTTTTTTTATATATATTTATAAATACAGTACAAGTTAGTGGTAGGGCAGGCAAAAATTCAGGTAGGGCAAGTGAATTTTGACCATGTACTTGCCCTTGGGCAAGTGCCTTTAAAATCTATTTGTCAGCCCCTGCCAGTGATTGAATTTGATTCATGTTTTAATCCAGATGCTATGGCATTCACAATTTTGAAATAGGCACCATTGATTCATAACAATACACTTAGCAGTTGCTTAGTTTGTTTACTTAATACCCATAGGCAGGGTAGGGGAACAAAAACTGCATTTCAAGTAATCAGTAATATTCAGCATGATCAGTAATGCCTCAATCACACATGAACCCCTGACCCTTAGGCCTAGATCCACACATTGCACAATTTTTGAAAAGGCACCCTTGCTTTTCAAAAATATTTGATAAATACCAAGGAGCAGATTTCAAACAATTCATCCAGTTTCAGTATATAAGTACAGCCCCCCCCCCCTCCTTTATGGTACCCTTGACCCTGGGGCCTTGAAATTCACAATTCTGGAAGATTAGGACCCTTACTCATCATAACTACATAGGTAGTTCATCTGCTTAATACCAAGGAGCAGAGAAGAAAACTTTCAAAGATTAAGTGTATTTTCATTGTATAATCAATAAAGCCCCACCCTATCACTAGAATCCCTGAATTAAAATTCACAATTTTGGAAGAGGCACTCTTGCTCATCATAACTATGCACTTATTTAGTTTATTTAATACCCAGACACAGAGAAGAAGATTTTCAAAGAATTCATGTATTTTCACTATATAATCTAAAGAGCCCCCCCCCCCCCTACACCAGAACCCCTAATCGAATTCACAATTTTGGTAGAAGCACTTTTGCTCATCATAACAAAGCACTTAGTTAGTTAATTCAATACCCAGGAGCAGAGAAGAATTTCAAAGAATTCAAGTATTTTTATATAATCTATAGAGTACACCAGAACCCCTGATCCTGGGGCCATAAAATTAACAATATTGGTAGAGGCACTCTTGCTCATCATAACTATGCACTTATTTAGTTTATTTAATACCCAGGAGCAGAGAAGATTTTCAAAGAATTCATGTATTTTCACTATATAATCTTAGAGCCCCCCCCCCCCTTACACCAGAACACCTGACCCTGGGGCCATAGAATTCAAAATTTTGGTAGACATGCTCATCATAACTATGCACTTATTTAGTTTATTTATTACCCAGGACAGAGAAGAAGATTTTCAAAGAATTCAAGTATTTTCACTATGTAATCTATAGAGCCCCCCCCCCTTACACCAGAACCCCTGACCCTGGGGCCATAGAATTCACAATTTTGGTAGAGGCACTCTTGCTCATCATAACTATGCACTTAGTTAGTTTATTTAATACCCAGGAGCAGAGAAGAAGATTTTCAAAGAATTCATGAAATTTCACTATATAATCTATAGAGCCCCACCCTAACACCAGAACCCCTGACCCTGGGGCCATAAAATTCACAATTTTGGTAGAGGCACTCTTGCTCATCATAATTATGCACTTAGTTAGTTTATTTAATACCCAGGAGCAGAGAAGAAGATTTTCAAAGAATTTATGTATTTTCACTATATAATCTATAGAGCCCCACCCTAACACCAGAACCCCTGACCCTGGGGCCATAAAATTCACAATTTTGGTAGAGGCACTCTTGCTCATCATAACTATGCACTTAGTTAGTTTATTTAATACCCAGGAGCAGAGAAGAAGATTTTCAAAGAATTCATGAAATTTCACTATATACTTATTTAGCCCCACCCTAACACCAGAACCCCTGACCCCGGGGCCATGAATTTCACAATTTTGGTAGAGGACTCAATGCTGATTACAATCATGCAAACAGTTTGACTGCTTGATGTCCAGGAGTAAAGAAGAAGATTTTTAAAGATTGCACTAATTTTAGTGGTTTTTGCCCCACCCCCCAGGCCCCAGGGGGGCAGGGCCCATGAAATTCACAATTTTTGTTCCCCTTCACCCATAGATGCTATATGCCAAATTTGGTTGAAATTGGTTCAGCGGTTTCAGAGAAGAAGCTGAAAATGTTCAAATGTTAACGCACGACGCACGACGAACGACGAACGACGACGGACGAAAAGTGATAGCAATAGGTCACCTGAGTTTACTCAGGTGACCTAAAAAGTTTAAGAATAATCTTTCAATGCTTTTAAACAATTTTCAAAGATAATACGTACTTAAAACCTCCCAAAACAAGGGGTTGACAGAACCTCAATTTCCAAATTCCACGTGCCGTGGCCCTCCGCGTAACCATGGTAACATTTGATCAAGATTACTATTTCGTCTATTTTATTCAGTCTTTCATTAAAACTTAATCTAAAATTAATGCTTTATTTCTAATAAATGTCATGTCACTTTTTAAAATGACTGGGTGCATTTAAAACATTACCCTACGATTCTGACATTTTGCCGCTAACTTTCATGCTGTGCAGTGGCTATCCACGCTTCACATTCATGCTCATTAGTTTTGCCAACTGTGATTGGATGGATATATTTACTTTAGCCAATGACAATTCACGTTTTGAAAGGCTTGTTAAAATTTTGTTGACGTTTCTTGTATTTTTTCAGTGACTATAAATAAGCTATCGGCAGGAGAACCAAAAATAAAACTTGGAAGATGAGACCTTTATTTTTATTTCATTTTAGCCCAAATTAGGGTCGGCGCTCCCGTAAAACAGTAAATAAAAAAATGTTGGCCTAAAATACTCATTAGTCAACGATATTTTTTTTTTTAGATTTAACGGTACTTACCACAAACAAAAAATGGATGCACGGGTTGATATATATTTTTGGACTGATTTAGATTTGAAATGACATGAATAATAAATCCCTGAATTATAAAGAAATCGTAGGTTTTCCTTGGTGCTTAGATATGAAATTTTGTTTTGCCTTCTATATAATTCAATACAAAATTTTGCACAATTCTTCAATCTTATGACAAAATCTTATACAATTCTCCCACTCTACTTGGTAAACATTATTCAGGTTACCAATTTAAATGTAAATCTATGAGAAATAATACTGATTTCTGAAAAAAAAGTTTGTTTGTGTTATTTATCCTTAATGACAGGTTTCATATTAAATTCATATGGACAAGTAGGCATGCTGATTCAACCTCACCCCATAAAATTAGTTTTTTTAAATTAATTAATATTATATAATATCAGATTATTAGTTTATTATGCAATATCAAATTAGTTTTAATCAATTTTCATCAAATTCATTTCAAAACTTAGGCTAGCCAACACGAGCTATTTTTAATCATACAGGCTGCCCATTTGCCCAATTCCCAAAGGGGTATAGATAACACCGATGCTCTACCAGTTAGCTCCTCACACTAAACTAATTAATTTCTCTCTAATTTGACATGCAAATTTCTGCTATCAAAATTCTTCTTGACCAGTGCTTGATAATTATGCCCATGGGACAAACTGAATTCCTCTCATTAACACTGACATTTGTTACAGATCATGCTGTAAAGTATATGATGAAAAAATAAGTTTTTACCTGATCTAACACTTTTTAATACGGATACAACTATATTTTTCACATTTTTTAGGATTATGAAATTTAAAATTTAAAAGACTTAGTTTTTTAAAAATTTCACTTAAATTAAAGGTCACAGTGACCTTGAAATAGGTCACGACACACCTACTACCTAAGATGTATACTTTTGCCAAGTTTGATAGCTCTAGGTTTTATAGTTTTCTAGTTATGAGCCAGACAGGATTTTTCAATATTTGGCCATAGCATCTTGGGCCAACATTTTTTTATTTCCTGTTTTACAGGAATTTTTTTCAAAAAATTGAGTCGGGGGTCGAAATAAAAATAAAATAAAACCTTCAAATTTAAGCAGTCAGTCAGAAAAATAAAAATAAAACAAAACAAGAGGCCCAGGGCCACAGCGCTCACCTGAGCACACAGGCTAGGAAAAAGCAATTATTCTCAGATCAGAAATGAAAGTTTACTGAGTTTTGAGGGGGGGGGGCTTAAATCTTAACTCCCCAGGGGATCATGATTTGAATAAACTAGAATCTACACTACCTGATGATGATTTAAGAATTATAAATATCACTAATTATGGCTTTGAAGTACTTGAGAAGGAGATTTTAAAAGATTTCCCTAAATATTCTTATGAAAAACTTTGATCGACCATTTTGGCCCCTACCTTCCCCCGGGGGTCATGATTTGAACAAACTTGAATCTACACTACCTGAAATGATTCCACATTAGTTTTATCTTTCCTGTCCTAATAGTTCTTGAGAAGAAGATTTTTAAAGATTTTTCCTATATATTCCTATGTAAAACTTTGATCGGCCATTTTGGCCCCACCCTACCCCCGGGGGTCATGATTTGAACAAACTTGAATCTACACTACGTAAGGATGATTCTACATGAGTTTCAACCTTTCTGGCCCAGTGGTTCTTGAGAAGAAGATTTTTAAAGATTTTTCCTATATATTCCTATGTAAAACTTTGATCGGCCACTTTGGCCCCACCCTACCCCCGGGGGTCATGATTTGAACAAATTTGAATCTACACTACCCGAGGATGATTCCACATGAGTTTCAACCTTCCTGGCCCAGTGGTTCTTGAGAAGAAGATTTTTTTAAAATGCCATTAATTTTTCTCTAATTCATAATTATCTCCGTGTTGGAAAAGGGCGTGGCCCTTCATTTGAACAAACTTGAATCCCCTTCACCCAAGGATACTTTGTGCCAAGTTTGGTTGAAATTGGCCCAGTGGTTCTTGAGAAGAAGATGAAAATGTGAAAAGTTTACAACAACGACAACGACTACGATGACAACGACGACGACTACGACAACAACAACAGACAACGGACAAATTTTGATCAAAAAAGCTCACTTGAGCCTTCGGCTCAGGTGAGCTAAAAATGTAACAATTTCTTTTATTTTTTAAATTAAGAATGGAATTGTTTTATTACCTTAATTTGTCAGAAAAGGGTGTTATTTGAAAAAATTAATGCATGCAAAACAATTTTATCTTTTTTATTTTTTTGGTATTTAATAAATAGTAAGATTTGAGGATTTATGAGTAGCTATCATATGGCAAGAATATAGTGAGGCTTTTAATGGATCAGTTAATCTCAATGCCATGTACAACTTTCCACGTACATGATGGTAGAAAATACACGTATTTACCATAAGTATATACATGTAAAATAGGCAATGACAATTACTCTGTTTACTGCAGAATTCGAATATTTGTTCAAACTTGTTCTAATCCACAACTTTTGATATATTTGTATGGATGTATCATCTGCAGCTTTGTTTTTCCCTGTTGGTATTTTTTTTTTTTTTTTTTACAAAGAAAGCTGTTATTACCACGCTGATGTACATTTATTTGTTACATAACAAGCAAAATTCCATTTTGAATCGTAATATGTTCGATTAATATGATATTAACGAGTGAAAGTTGTGACTCGAATTTCCTCAGTCACGCCACTTTCTACAGTGCGGTGTTCTGTTCAGTCGTTACATATATAAGAAAACATGATTGTCATAAAAATAAGTTTCAGAACAATCTTCAAGCCGTATTTTAATGCTTTGGAACCAGTGTTCGAAATTCAAAATTATTTCCTATGGGACCAAAGGACCCACAACAAAAGGGTCTACATGAGTCCTGCCAAGGCAGCGTAGGTCCAAAATTTACCCATCACATTTTATTAGAATAAAGACTTGAAAATTGATTTCAGACGTTTATTCAAACATCTTGGTAAATAAATGATTTATTTCATGAAGGTACTTTGGTCACTTTCAGGAATAACGTGCATGTACCCCAAATTCCCAGACACGAGGAAATTTCTTAATAAAACCGCGAAGTTCGTCAAATAATTGTATTTACTGAGCGTCCGAGATGACATACATTTTTAATTCATACAGACTGTCTCAAGATACGCACGATTATATGACAATGCACAAATACGAAGTAGAACTTACTGAGCGAGTCTATCGAAGCGACCCGAATATACTAGGTTGATGAAACGTTCGTGATTATTGTTTAGTTGCGCGAGGGAATAAAAGCGCCACATTGTTTCCCTACCGGATTTTTAAAGGAAAATAAGTTCATTTCACGATGTGTGTCTCTCACAAATTACAAGCATTTACAGTATGAAACAGTTAAACATTTTTAAGTGAAATATCACAATTTTAAAAGATCGTGAATAGTTTTATAAAATTTGTTTCGATTTTAATTCAATACCGTATAAATATCTACGAAAAGCACGACTGATTCTATCATCATACAATTCACTAGTTTTACCAATCTCATGATCTCATGCGTTATTTCTTATCAATTCGCTCATTGGTTCATTTCTTTCAACAAATCAAATCAAAACGCTAGATAGATAAATCTAAATACATAAACAATATTTGTAAAATTTTATTCCCGACAACCGCGTCGGCCCAAATAAATAAGAAGGACCCATTTGGTCGCACTGATCACGAGTCCTTCGATGTGTACGTCGGCGCAGGGCCGACGGACCGACGATAATTTCGAACACTGTTTGGAACAATTGTCAAAGATAATACATACTTAAAACCTCTCAAAACAAGGGGTTGACAGAACTTCAATTTCCACGTGGCCCTCTGCATAACATTTGATCAAGATTAATGTTTCGTCTATTTTATTCAATCTTTCATTAAAAGTTAATCTGAAATTAATACTTTTTTCTAATAAATGACATATCACTTTTTAACAAGAGGCCCATGGGCCACATCGCTCACCTGAGAAGCTTTGACCATTCTGTTTTTTACCAAACTTCCCCCTTGTAATACATAATGCATCCCCACTCTACCCCACTGATCATAATTTAGACATTTTGAAGATTTTTTAATGACCCCACCCTATTTTTGTCTTTTCTTGATTATCTCCCCTTGTGAAAGGACTTGGCCCTTTATTTTAACAATGCTAAATGTTCTTTCAGCAAGAGGCCCATAGGCGACACCACTCATCTGAGTTACTTTGTTTTTTACCAGAATACCCCTCTGTAATGGTTATTGTGGCCCCATCCTACCCCATGGGGTCATGATTTTAACAATTTTAAAGATTTTTTCCTCTATATTTCAATGTAAAACTTGGTTTCCCTGCCCTACCCCTGGGGGTCATGATTTGAAAATTTAGAATCTACACTACCTAAGGATGCTTCCACATAAGTTTCCGATTTTCTGGGCCAGTGGTTCTTGAGAAGAAGATTTTTTATGACCCCACCCTATTTTTGTCTTTTCTTGATTATCTCCCCTTGTGAGGGGACTTGGCCCTTCATTTTTAGAATTTAAACTCCCCTTCACAACGGACAAAATGTGATCAGAAAAGCTCTTTTAAGCATTTGGCTCAGGTAAGCTAAAAAGTAAAGTTGTGTAGTAGATTGATGTCTCTTTCTATCATATGTCAAAACATTAAATAAGAGTGAAGGATTTTTGTTAAGTTGTTCTTAGAAACTCTATGGCTTTTAAAATATGGTTTGTGTTAAACATTATCGTGAAAGATCAACTTCATGGGTATGTTTTGTCTGATTTAATTATTTACAACATATATTACCATCATACCACTGAAAGAGACTATAGAAGAAATAAAGAGAAAACAAACTTTTGATTTTTCCATCAAAAAGATTTGTTAAAAATCTTTGATGAAAAAAGGCATAGATCTTCTTTTTGTAAATTTGTCCTTACCGTGGTGTTAAATCTTTTAGTGCAGTGTCCAGTGCCTCTGTTGTTCTGTCTGAACCTTGTGGAATGGACTGTGTATTCTCCAACTGTGGTTCTCCAGGCAAGACTGCAGCTTCCTCTTCACCTGACTGAAGGGCTTCCTACAAAAACACTCAAATTTATTGTAAGAAATCGGTCAAAATTCTTTTATTTTGATTAATTTCAATTTTGTGACATAGAATCATACCTCCCGATATACGAGGGTTGTTCGTAAAGTCCATGGACAACATTGATAATTATACTGACAAACATTAATATGAAATTCAAACTATTATTTTCATTAATTTCATGTTTCATTTCATTAATATGCAAGTTTTAAACAAAAACAAAACACAGTTATACTTTCATCAGATACACAAACTGACAAAGACACATATTTATATTAGGAGCACTTAAAGAAAAATCCTTGACATTACATGACGTCAAAGGTTAAAAGCATGTAACTTTTCTCCACATAGTCATAGTCACCGTTTAACTCAATACATTTATTTTTTAAGAAATAAGTTATCAATTTTAAACATCCATCGTGTTATAAATACAGGTTGGTCACGAAATCAAATTCCATGATGCCCGAAGGGCTTTATGGTGAATTTGATCTCGTACCAACCCGTATTTATAGCCCGATAGATTTTTGAAATGATGTTGTATTACTTATATTAACATTTGTGACTTATTCATATTTGCCATATTATGACTTAAAACACGTGAAATGTTTTATTTTTACAACCCGATGGCATGTTTGTAATCCGTTGATTGCATGTGCAGCATTTATGACATCACAGAGAAATAACGTCGAACATTTATGACGTTCGGGGAACCTGCACTATTTACAGAAATACAGCAAAGTCACCTTAACAAATTTCATATTACTGCAATCTCGGAATGTTGGTCTTTCTTCACGCATGTCATCCTGTAAACTGTTCCTTCTGTCCAAAACTCTTATATCCCACTTAATAAGTAAAGAACTGCTTCATTTGCTATATTTTCCCGACTGTTTACAGAATTTATGGGTCTCTGCTGGTGTTTTTCTGATGTCTACACAGAATTTTATCACTGCTCTCTGCTCAACCTTTTCTGAAAACGTCAATTTTTCTACCAATGCTGATTCTGTCTTGATAGATATTAACCTCGATTTCTCAGCCATTTAAAAACTTTAAACGTTCAAATTTTGCAACTTAGACATTATAACCTTTGTCAAGCAAAAAATGTAAAAACCATCCAAATTTCCATGGAATTTTACAAATTCAAATGAAATTTATAAAGTGCAGTGCTCCGGGTCCCCATCCCAAGTCTAATAATGGAGCCATAATTGTAATTACATATTTGAAATTGAACATAATTTTACACTTTGTAATTCACATTCAGTAAAGGATTGTTCATAATTTGTAATAGTTTGGGCCATGGATATCAGCATGGATAGCTCAGTTGGTAGAGCACCGGACTGGAGATACAGGGGTCCCGGGTTCCATTCCCAGTCCAGCCATACATTTTCTCCTTTCCTGTTACAGATTTGGTGCCATTGACCACCCCTGGAATTGCAGGTGAAAGTCCTGCCAAGGGGTAATAAGAACTCGGGTTGTGTCTTCGAGGGCGAAGACCATTTAAGGAGGGAGGAATATAATGGTTTGGGCAGTGGATATCGGCCTGGATGGTAGAGCACCTGACTGGAGATACAGGGGTCCCGGGTTCGATTCCGGGTCCAGCCATACATTTTCTCCTTTCCTGTTACAATATGTTAATAATACATATCAATGTCACAACTTTTATTTAAAATTTAGCTTGTCCACAAACTTTGCGGACAAACCTTGTCTATGTATAAAGCACCAAAAATGACCAACAACATGATAGAAGGAGGTTATGTTTGCAAAAAAGAAATGGAAGGGCGTAGTCCCCTCCTGATGCTACATGCCTGAAATATTTTCTATAAATTTAAGGGTCCATGAAGCAGTAAATCAGAATTGCAATTCAACCTCAAACTATAACAATTTTGTAATTAACTGTTTATATCCTGGAATTTGCCCTTGCTCGACCTAGCATTAAAGCACAAACATGCAATTTCGTCTTGTCACAATTTTTGTCTGGCATCATATAATACGAACCTCCATATTTTGATTAGGATCCTCGGTCAATATAATAAATACTCTTATCTAAAATGCTGACCCTATTTTTGTCTTTTCTTTATTATCTCCCCTTTTGAGAGGACTTGGCCCTTTATTTTTACAATCTAAATTCCCCTTCATCCAAGGATGCTTTGTACCAAGTTTGGTCAAAATTGGCCCAGTGGTTCTTGAGAAGAAGTTGAAAATGTGGAAAGTTTACAGACGGACAGCTAGACGGACAGACAGACGGACGGACGGATGACGGTCAAAATGTGATCAGAAAAGCTCACTTGAGCCTTCGGCTCAGGTGAGCTAAAAATGCATCAATTCCCATAAACCATACGATTCTAGCAGCACTTTCCAAAAACAATAGAATAAGAACTCTTAAGATATAGAAACAAAAATTAAGTTTCAAGGGATGCGGCGTAGTGTTGAATTTTTGCATCTTTTTTGTTACGAACGACAGAGGAAAGGCTGATCGGCAAGTAAACACCCTCCCTGCTTTAATTTTACAAAGAAATTGTATTACCATACCTTATTCATAATTAAGCTTTATTCCCACATGAGTCACACATGATATTCATTCTAAATGCTTTTAAACTCTGCTTTCTTGTGTTTGTTTACATGAATTCTCATTACGTTTCACTTTCACTCTGCTACTGCATGATCAACAGTTATGACATCACGGGTTTGGTATTTAACCCCTGATAACTACAGAGACCCAGAAACTACAAAATTCCATTGATAATATTATACCTCTGCATATTCTGATTCATTTTTATGACCTTGAATCAATCTTAGATATCGATTTTAAGAAATTATTATCTCTTAACTTCACGTCATATAGCTTACTATGACATCATATCATCTAGGCAAGTAGGATATTTGGTTGCATGTAACCTGAACATACCAGCTGTGTAGCACATATACTATAAACCGTTTCATGGTTGAATTTGACTTTTCAACTTGGCAAGCAGATTTTTGACACTGTTTACGGAGATTAAAAAAAAAACAAAGACATGAATGCCATGGTTGTGGGGATAAATGATAGTAGAAGACAATGTCAATGGTAATAGACCATTGCCTTTGCAATTCCTCTGAAAGTGTAAATGAGGGTGACTCTGAGGAGGGGGTACTGACTGTAATTCGGAGTTAGACACCATGTTTTGTTTTATTATAATATGGGTTAAAAATTTATTTCCAAAATAAATGCCTGCATGTGCCCTACAGTTCTGTAGCTATGGATCTCGCTGATATGTTAGCACACTACATTATCATATGCTTTTCTGTCAAACTAAGCACATAAATCAAGTTCTGAAAATTGTATACGGTTTAGAATAATAGAATAGGTTCCAAACAATGGAATTCGAAAATTTATAAGCAAAGATTAAGTTATAAATTAACTTGACAGTCATGGGTAAGACTAAGCGCTTTAACGTTTATGTTCTGGGTCGGTATGTTATGGTGCTTTGTAAATAAAAGAGTGAAAAAGCAGAAACATAGTTATTTAGGTCTCTGGCAAAAGTGCTAAACTTACATCCACATTTTGTCGCCTTCTCAGCTCAGTCATTTTTTAGAAGCTTACGTTAGTTGTTGCATTACATAAATTACCATATTATGCACTTTTCATCGAACGGCATTGGAGGGTATAATATCCTCAAAATTGTAGAGCTCTGATTATATTGTAAACAGCTATCTGCTTCGGATTTAACCGTTTTATTTTTTTTAAGCCATCATATCTGTGTAAGTATGTATTGTATTTATTAATTATTTTATTTATAATGCCTATTTAATTTATTCCCTGTTGTTTAAGAAGCGAGGAGGTTCGGGGTGGTTTCGCACCGGTTGACTGTTTGCCCCCTTCTTCCGGTGCGTCGATTTACCCAAAAGGACCCCAAAGAATCCAAAATGTGTTGGAACTCATGATAATTGAAAGTAAAACATTGAATTTTTAGGGGAAAAAACTTTGTTGGGGTGTGCATAGATTTCTTGAACAATGACTGTTCCATCAGTTAAGCATGCAACTACATATTAATCAAGAATACAATATCATGAATATATTTAACATATTGAATTTAACTTTGAATGTTTACGCGGGTTATGTATTTTTTTTTCTGCAACAGTTGCGACATTAATTCGCGTACTAACAACCAAAGAAAGACATTTTATTATTCAAAATACCTTCAACATACTTTACAAAAGATCTTCAATTTACGCGTCAAATACTTCCTGAAATGAATTAATACAAAGGTATGCTTCGCTGCGTAGAACACATTTCATGATCCGATGAGCATGATGAGTACGAAAACCTATTAGGATCAATCTAGAGAGAAAAAAAAATTAAAAAGGCGTTATAACGCCTTTTCAAAAGGCGTAAAAACGCCAAAAAAGGCGTTATTACGCCTTTCCATTCCAAATGGCGTTATAATGCCTTTTTAAAAGGCGTTATAACGCCTTTCTAAAAGGCGTTAGTACGCCTTTCCATTTTAGAGGCGCAGCGCGCGTTATTACTGGAATCTTGCTAACTCCCTCAATGATATATACTTTAACTGTTTTATTTACCGATACAAATTTAAATTGTAAAGATCACCTTTTTAAAAAATATATTCATTTATAGATTATTCACAAATATCCTTTCCTTATTTTAATATAAAAGGCATTATTACGCCTTCCGAATTAGGATGAAAAGGCATTAACGCACGGCGATTAGCCGATTCACAGCGATTTCCTTAATCATTTAATTTTATAAGGCGTTATTACGCCTTTCTAAAAGGCGTTATTATGCCTTTCCAAAAAAATTATCATGCTTTTTGAATAGCCATTATTTTGCATTTAACAAGCCCGTGCTTTTAATAGCCCCCCCCCCCCCACACACACACACACAGACACAATCCACTGGCCAAATTCGTGGGGGAAATACTCGGTAAAAATTTATTTAAATGCAATAATTTGTCACAGTTTTACATACTGCAACAAAATGTTCAGGAACCAAGAAACCAATAGTTATATAATTATAATATTTAAACTGTAGCAAGACTTTTCCTTAAAAGTGTGTATGTTTGGAGGGGGTTTACCCCATTCGCACTCGTATTACTGGCCTACATGAAAAGGAAAAGGAAAAGGCGTTATCTTTTGTTAATAAATATAGAAAGATTTAATTAAAACCATCTTTATTTATGCAATTCTCTATATTCCTGCACATCTCTCTGACAACTGTTTGCATTCGTATTAAGAGAAGGCAACACTCTTCTTGTGAAGATCTAGAATATAGGCAGACTTATCTTGGAGCTTTGCTTGCCATGAACAGTGTATTAAAATTTATGTCATTTGAAGATATTTTTCTCTCTTCTTGGAAAAAAGCAGCAACTATTTGCATGGGTATAATGAGCAATTGAAATCAATGACCCTTGGTAGAGGTGTGCCTGGTATGAAAGAAGGACTTAGTTGGTTCAACATTAAAAGTATATGACGCATTTTAAAATCTTTTTTCCTGGAAATCTAATTGCTATATCTGTTTAAATTATTTTTTGAGAAATTAGTCCACATCTAATTGTGAAATTCATGTCCCAAAGGTACGATTTCTGCATACACCCCCCCCCCTCGGTTGGGCTAAATATGTTTAGTTATGTATTGAAAGTAAAAGGCGTAATAACGCCTTTTGGAAAGGCATAATGACGCCTTTTAGTAAGGCGTAATATCGCCTTTCTAAAAGGCGTTATAACGCCTTTTGGAAAGGCGTAATAACGCCTTTTGGAAAGGCATAATAACGCCTTTTGGAAAGGCGTGATAACGCCTTCTAGAATGGAAAGGCGTAATAACGCCTTTTTTCGCGTTATTACGCCTTTTCGAAAGGCGTCATAACCTTTTAAATTATTTTTCTCTCTAGATTGATCCTAATAGGCTTTCGTAGATGAGAACCAAGAATATGATCTTGAATTTTTTTGACAGTCATGCAGAAATGCGTCTGCAAACTGAAACCGGTGATTATTTCATTAGTTGCTATGGATTCCTGTTCCCAAGGCAACAGAAATAATAGAAAAATGAAACCTTTCCATCCTTAGTACGGCTTTGTGCAGGGACAAAAATATGTAGCTATAGTAGGAATGAATTATTATAGTATTAATTTATTAGTGAGGACCTAAGATAATTTTTAAAAAGTTATAGGGGATAATGTAAGCACAGACATCCAATATTTTGGGGGGAGGGGGGCATCAAATCTCACAGATGTTAGGTCTCATAATTTTTTGACAAGCAAAAATAACTAAACAAACAAGTAATAAGAATTTAAAATATAATAAAAATAAATTCATTACAAGGGATATGCAGTTTTATCGATATACCGGTATATCGCAATTTTTTTGGGAGGTAATACGTATACGTATTGTGATGCAGGGACCTAAATACCGGTATCTAGGTACATATCACAAAGTCCAGAAATTCTTCATTTATTTATTCGACCTTTCCAATAAGAATTAAGGAAAGCCTAAAAAAATTGTAAAAGGTGAAATAAACGGCACCTTACCATCCGAACATGTTCAATCTTATGTAGATAAAAATTTCAAAAAAGTGACAATTTGTTTTTCTAGCATATTTTTAAGAAAAATAATGTCATCTAAACTCATTGTAAAAATTCCTTGTAAAATTATCATGATATTACTGTGATATTTTTTTTTCGGGGGGGGGGGGGGGGGTCGTGATATATCGTAATACGGAATTTTTGGCGATACTCATCCCAATATAAAATTACCTCAAACTTCAAAACCTCTTTCAGGGGATGTGGTGGTCTATTCTTGACATTTTAATGAGTCCTGAGGAATGGGTTCATGGACATTACAAACCGGAAGAACATTTTAACTCTAAAAATTTCAGAGGGAGGGGGCTCTCCCCGACATATCTACCTTTATAGTAATGCATATGCATGGGACATTCATTCGAAATATCTTATATTTGTAGTTAAGTAAAACCTGAACGAAGTCTTAAAAGTGAGACCCCCCCATTGCTTTTATTTGAAACGTTAAAAATATATAAGAAAAAAAACCCCATAAAATCCACTGAAGATGCCATGGAATCCCTAAAAATGCATTAATGATTATCTTGACTGGAATTGATTCCTCTCCTAAATGTTAACCCCAGTATAGTAACCAAATTGCTTCTCACTGTATTCAATATAATGTCCATTGCTAGTTTTTATATATATTCTTTCGGATTTATTTTGTAATTGTGTGTGTGGTGGGGGGATATCACATTATTAATTAAGCTCTTGGCACTTTGAAGTAAACGTTGCAGGTTTTCCGGATGAGAGCGTTTCATGTTACATGTAGTCGTTGGCATGCTCAATGGCCCTAAGCACCGAGTAAAAGTCTAAATTTGAAGCCCTTCGGTATATGGTGAAGTTTTTATTTAAGTAAAATTTAAGTTCTCAAGTGGGGCGTAAAACATCACACAATCAAGCAATCTGGGTCCTTTGGATGAGACCTATAAACCGAGGTCCGAGTAAAGGACAAAATTTGCAGCTCTCCACTTGCAAGTGCATGGTGGCGTCTCCAAAAGTAGTGAAAAATTCTCAAGAGGGATGTTAAACAACAATCAAACGAACTAGCACTAAATATCTATGGCATTGAGTCTTTCTTATGACAATTAAAATTTTCTATGCAGTTTTAAATGATAAATTCTACTTATTGTGATAGGAAAATAGTATTTTTGATAACGTTTCCTTTATAACGTTTCCTATATATGCACGTGTATTTGAATAATTTTTATTTAAGTAAAAAGTTCTCGAGCGGGGCCTAAAACAACATAAAATCAACTGATCTGGGCCCTTAGGATGAGACCTATAAACAGAGGTCCCACGAAAAAGATCCCTCAGTCTGCTGTTATTTGGATAAGTCGAAAATATTGCGTAGTTTTTAATACAATATATGAAAATCTTACAATGTGGCTTATTTCAAAGATTTCCCATAAAATTAAATCCCTTATGTGACCCTACTTGGCTCCAGGGTTATGTTCAGAAATAACAAGAAGCCAAATGTGAATCAAAGTGATTCATAATGTTTAAAAAATATGTTTACAAATTACAAATACAGTAAAACAAGCAAATTTAAAGAATTGTGGTCCCCCGCTTTCGGTGTCTGTGGGTGAGGTATCATTTTTATGACATATTGTGTCTAATATGAACAAACTATCATATGCACATGTCAAATATGAAAGCCCTATCTCTTCTCAATATTAGGAACAAGATGTGTTTGTGAAACACTGATGACCCCGTATGGCAACATGCCGAAGTTTTCTTAAATGCAAATGAAATATATTATTATCCAAAGTAGGGTTTTTAGACAAGAAATACGATTGTGAAATACAAAATCCCTAGCACCACCTGTTCAAAAGTTATGGTCAAGGATACAAATTGACCTTATTTTTTTTAAATCGTATCCGTTGTCTAAACACAGTAGCCCGCCCTGAGTGATTTAACCTGCGACATGTATACAAACTTGAACAGTGTGATAGTGAAGCTAAGAGACAAAAATGCAACAGAATCTGCATGCACTATGCGGAAAAAACAGTTTAAATAAGACGAGTTTTTTTTTTAAGTAGCCAAATCTGCTAATGTCATAAAACAAATGTTGAAAGCGTTTTTTGCAGTTCCCTATCACATAGGTAGAGGCATTTTTTTTTCCAATGCCAATTCATTGTAATACCCATTTTTATGCGCCGAGATCGAAAGATCCGAGGCGTATATTGTTTTTGTCCTGTCTGTCTTTCTGTCTGTTTGTCTGCAAACTTTGACCTTCGCCATAACTTTTGAACCATGAATGATAGAGACTTCATATTTGGTATGCCTTCTTCACTAATGAAGCTCTTTCAAATGACACCAAAGTCAATGACCTTGACTGTGACCTATATGCTAAAAATAGAAGTTTTTTTACATACTTTAACCTTTGCCATAACTTTTGAACCATAAAAGATAGAGACTTCATATTTGGTATACGTACAACGCTTATTAACCTTTTTTAAAAGACACCATGGTCAATGACCTTGTGATCTTGACTGTGGCCTATACGCTAAATATAGCTTTTTTGACGGCAAACTTTAACCTTCGCCATGACTTTTGAACGGAGAAAGATAGAGACTTAATATTTGGCACGCATACTCCACTAATAAAGCCCTTTCACATGACACCAAGGTCATTGACCTTGTCAGCTAGACTGCGTCTTATATGCTAAAAATAGCTTTTTTGATCCTTCACCATAACTTTTGAGCCATAAAAGATAGAGACTTGATATTTGGTATGCATACTTCACTAATTAAGATCTTTCGAATGACACCAAGATCAATGACCTTGTTACCTTCACTGTGATCTTTATGCTAAAAATGGTTTTTTTTAATTTATTGCCGCCGGGCGCATAGTGTTTCACAAACACATCTTGATTTTTCCACATACATTATTACATATCCTTCATAATACTTTACTTTACAAGGGGGGGGGGAGCAACCAGCCTTTCAATGAACATTTTCAATAGTAAAAGTAGTGTTGGGGAAAAAAGGGGGCAGCGCCCCCCCCCTCCCCTGTTGCTACGTGCCTGATATGCATCTATCTTATATGGCTATAAGAATTTCGCACATAGTCGCTTACCAAGAACAATTGTCCAATCCGATGATAATACGACAAAATATGCTGGTTTGCTACACGTGTACATTTTAATACATACACGTGGTTTAGGTCAATTTACATCATTTCAAACTTTTATAATGGTCAGCCAAGGTTTTTTACATTTAATAATACACATAGATTCTCAGCGTGGGGTGTTTCTATGCCTCACAAGATACATCAGCTGACCGAGTGAGATGTTTCTATGCCTCACAAGATACATCAGCTGACCGAGTGTGATGTTTATAGGCCCTACAAGATACATCAGATGACTTGGTAGGATGTTTCTAGGCCTCACAAGATACATCAGCTGACCGAGTGGGATGTTTCTAGGCCCCACAAGATACATCAGCTGACTTGGTAGGATATATCCAGGCCTCACAAGATACATCAGCTGACCTAGTGGGATGTTTCTAGGCCCCACAAGATACATCAGCTGACCGGGTAGGATGTTTCTAGGCCCCACAAGATACATCAGCTGACCGAGTGTGATGTTTATAGGCCCTACAAAATACATCAACTGACCGGGTAGGATGTTTCTAGGCCTAACAAGATACATCAACTGACCGGGTAGGATGTTTCTAGGCCCCACAAGTTACATCAACTGAGGTATGATGTTTCTATACTTACAAGATACATCAGCTGACCGGGTAAGATGTTTCTAGGCCTCAGAACATACATCAACTGACCGGGTATGGTGTTTCTAGGCCTCACAAGATACATCAGCATACCTAGTGGGATGCTTCTAGGCCCCACAAGATACACCAGCTGACTGGGTAGGAAGTATCTAGACCTCACAATGGAAAAGACCCCTGGCCTGATACGAAAAAAGCTACTTATGGCTTTACCGCGGACATTAAATGCAGTATAAAAAACATCCCCGATATTGTGCTGTTAGTTTTATTGAATTTAATTAAATGCAACTTATTCAAACAAATTGCAGGCAATAAGCAAACTAAAAATATTTATATACAAATTTTATAAGTAAATTCAGTTCTTTGATAAAAATTTTTTACGAGTTTGAAAAGAACCAATGTTCCTCATTGTGTAGTCCATGGGACTTGTTTTCCTCTTGTTTAAGTTATGAAATATTAAATGTTTTGTTGTATAGGAACATTGAATTATAGAATTAAGTAAATCTCTTTAAATCTTAAACTCATCAGAAGCAATGTTTTCATGCGAATTTTTAAGAATAGATTTAGGCACAGTTTTTATAAATATCCTTGCTCCGTGTTTTTCTTCTGGACTTGGTTCATGTGCTATTGGTAAAATAAAATGTTCGTCAATCCACTGAACAGATTTACGTCTGCAATGTAAATGGCGCGGTGAAGATTTTCCAGAGTGAAGCTGGCCGACACAGACACTGGCTCGACGTTCTCTTGGAGGAGTTCGTGGCAATGAAGATATAATATCATTCTCATTAAATGAGGTTCTTTTTTGTCGAAGATGACCCACTCCATCTAAACAATCCATATTATTTAAAGAATCACTGTTGTTGACATTTAACTGCTCCAAAACTCTTTTAAATGTTTCGGACATAGATACTTTGTCTTGGACTGAAGTAAGAGAGGCTTCCGAGGCCGCCGTTAATTCCGACATATTTCTCTACACATTTGTCCTTTGTCTTTACATGAAACACTTGATCCCTTCGTTAATTTTCCTGATGTACATTGATTAATAATGCTTCAATACAAAGTTTTTCAAGAAGAAGTATTGACACTCAGGATCACTCCTTCCAAAAACAAGCGATGATAATAATTATAAATATTGAATGTACTTGACTCCATATTCACGTGTGTTTACTTGTTAAAAGAGAGGTATTAGAATGATTGTTATTTAAATCTGACCTGGAATATTGCCAGCATTTGTCAAGGGCATCTTTAGCACAATAGAATATCTAGATTTTCTTTGATAATCTTCTAATACTTCAAGTAAACACTTTAAATGTCTGCAGATATTTTGTTGTGGAACGCTATACTGTAGCTGCCTTGTAATAATATTGCACTGTGCATGGCGTGTTCTTTAAATAGTATAGGGAAGGTGCTATGTATAAATGGTCACCACTCCTTGTTATACCATAGGGTAAAAGGCACATAAAAAGGGTTTTGCTAATATTTGAGACGGAATACGGATCCGCAGGGAAATGTATATTCATGTAACATGTCGCTGTGGTAAAATATGGATGAGTGTAAAAACATTACTGAAGACCATCCTTAACGTATTTGATATCTTATGAGCCATATGAACGGAAAAAATCCATAATTTTAATGAATGTGAAAAGGCACCTTAATCGTAGATAACTAGCCCAGGTATGATAACGTGGATGTCTGTACCCCTCCCCCCCTCCGCCCTTCTAAGAAATAATATTAACTAGTCTATATTTTCTTCAAAATATGTAATTTACCCCATCATTTTCATCTTTATGTTACTCTTGGCAATCAATTTGTGTTGTTTTGAACAGTTCGGATATATATTCAACAAAACTAGAGGTACTGTGAGCAATGAGCTCACTAAATGATACCCCCCGCCTCCCATATGAATATAATGGCAGTGTCCATGTTTTGCTCTGAAAAATCCAAAATAAAGATTCTGTGAAAGTTTCATTAAATTTCCTTCAGTGGTATGGGAGGAGTTGCGGATAAGAGATGGGTACCCCAAAGCGTAACAGACGGACGGACGGACGGACAGACGTACAGACGGACGGAAATACCGATTACTATATACCCTCCCGCTTTTCAAGCGGGGGGTATAAAAAGAAACGCATATTGCTTTACGCATCAAAGAAATTTTTACTCAAGCCCTAGAGTTATCTAAAACGATGCTAGGTCATCGATTTACTCAGTTTAAAAACACGAAAATATATTATTTTTGGAGATAAAAGTATTTCTAGAAACAAAAGTGAAGTTTATCTTCAAAACGTCTGTATATTCAAAGATATTAAGTGTTAAATGTCTGATTCTATTCTGTGGCGAATGAACAATGAGTGAAGCTCCGCAGCCGCAACAGTTTCTATACAGAGATTTCGCGCTTTCCTTTGCGTAGGAATCTCAGGTAACTTTTACAGTCGCCGACAAAGCATCCACTGCTGACTCTGAAAGGTGACGCAGGTTACGACATAGTTAAATATTTTTAATACAATGCATGGCCAGAAAATTATGGCTGTGACCCTCCAAACTGACATTGCTTCTCACGGGCCTGTAAATCATGTGTACTTTGAGTGACAGTAAATAATAGCACAAAATTAATGTTAAATACTCCTTCATACGTTTTTTTTTCTTTTTTAAAAAAACAGTATTATCTAAACTAAGCTTTGGTAACAAACCTGTTTAACTTCTTTTGGATTCGTACGGAATATACATTGGACATGCGGCACAGCTAGATGAACACGTAGTCACGTGGATTTTTGGGACCCCGGAGCTCCCCCTTCCAATTTGAAATTTTTTTTTTACAGGCTTGTAACAAGATATTTGGACTGATGTATTTGAAATGTTGTGATGTACGTCATTAAGCAAAAAATACAAAAATTGTATAGTTTGAAGTATATTACGAGGGTTGTCCCAAAATTCTGTAGACAAGCGTTGTTTAGTACGAACCCTATGTCATACATACTGTATACAGGGAAATTTTCGCCCCCGTTTTATTTTTGCCCCTTTCGCCCTACTCTTATTTGGGCGAATTTAAAACGGGGCGAATTCAAAGAATTCAAATTATTTCTTAAACAAATCTATGATTGGGCGAATTTAAAACGGGGCAAAATTGTTTGCAAGTGTGAAAGAGCGAAAATAAGACGGGGCGAAAATAACCCTGTATACAGTAAATGAAACTTCGTATATAGATTAAACCAACACTTTCTAATAAATTTATGGACAAATATGGTATAACTTCTTAAATTATTCCAATTTAAAAGACACCTTTCATTGTCTTGTGTAGGAAGGCGGCGCAATACCCAAAAGTTGCAATTAAAATTTGGTTTATTATATTTAAAATCCTACGGAAAGGTATTTACTACCCAGTATTTTTTAAAAGGGAATGAAAAATCTTAATGCTGTTTTACTGACTACATTTCTTCAAATTTTGGTGTTTATCCTTTGATAAATATAAACTTCATAATGTTTTATACACATGGGGTTGAAATCCGACTTTTTGAAAAATGGCGGCTGCGTTGGCACAGGCGGCGCACTGGACTATGATCCTGAATTTACTCTTACAAAAAAGTAACAGTCAAAAATGTTTGGAAGATTTGGAAACTTTTTCTCGTCCTTAGTATTTAAAATGACTGAAACGGTTTTTCTATGTATATGTGAATAACAGTAACTAAAACTAGAGCCGAGCTCGTTGCAAAGCAACGAGTAGGTCTTCCGTTGGAGCTGTGGACAGGAAGTACAGACCTTGGGTCAAGATCACTGCACTTTCTTATGTCAACAACCTTTCTTCCCAGCATGAGCCTCCAGTAAATTTTAATTATAAAGTTATGCTTAAACATTTTTTTCTTTGTCAGTGACCTTGATTTGCCAGAAAGACATTTGATCAGGGTCATGACAAAACCTCCAATCATAAGTAATCTATGTTTCAAGCAACAGCCTCCAATGATTTTCATTTACTAATTCATAGCATAGTAAAGAAAAGATTTCTTCTGTCAGTGACCTTGATCTTAACAGAATAACCTTCAGTTGGCTCTGTGTCAAGACAAACACCTTTTAGTGATTAGAAGTTCATAACCCTGACAGGAATTTTACAACTTTTCTGTCATTGGCCGATGAAGATGTTTGATATTTGCATTATCTCGCACCATTTTGTCACAGGTCAGAAAAACAACATTGGGGTATTTTAAAACATCACCGGATATTAATATTCAAACAACAGGGAGTTTCTATTTATGAAAGATAGACGGGGTTGAAAGTCCTTTCCATAATACGTATTTTAGGGTACCGGTAATAGCTTTACTTTCAATAAAATTAAAATTCAAAAGTCCACAAATAAAATATCTTTCCTCATTTATTTCAAAGTTTGGGTAAAGGGGGTGAGGAGCATGGAGATGTCATGATGTATACGTAATACATTCGAGGTTATTATTCTGTTAGACAGGAAGACCCGAGGAGTTGTGATTTGCTGATCATGATCTAAAACACGTTGACAAACCGAAACCACATGGTTTTATACACGTTATTCAATCAATTCATTCATAATTATTTTCCTTGAAGGAGGAATGCATGGATAAAGGATTAAAGAAAATCCCCGATGTACAATAACATCCGTGCATGGACTTCATTTTACTACTACATAATGATATTGTGCTTGAAGTTGAATAAAATCATCAAATGAATTAAATTTAAATAGGAAAGAGAGATTATATTAAATAGAATAAAAATTAGACAATACTTGATACAGGGACTCGCTGGTAAAAACTTGAATGTACTTGAATAAAATGCCTCTCACTCGTTTTCTCTCGTACGCGTATTTTTTAAACCAAGGAAAGTAATTTGCGCTAGATATAAGTTCATCATTTTAAAGAAAATACACGTTATATACGGTAAACGATACAAATGGTTTGACTTTGGTGCCGGTTATGATTTTAACAGTTTAATTTAGGTTGTAAAAGCGTTTAATTACATGATAAGTCTGTAATACTCAGATAACATTATTACCCCGGTATATAAGTTCTTAAATTTTCGATTCTGGACATATGCGGGTTTATTACTACTTGAATGTACATTGTATAACCTGCTACTGATATTTAATCACGGAACAAAATTACGTTAGTACACTATACTTATCATTTATACGGGTTTTAAATAAATTATAAAACAAATTAAGTTCATTGCTTTAAAATCATTATTTCTTGAACTTTACTATAAAACCTGTAATATGAATTAATAGACAGTGTGCAGCACAGAAGTCACTTATGAAGTTTACACGTACCGGTGTTACTTATCGATGTTTAGTCCATTTCATTGAGTATAATTCTATCCTTACGATTCGGAAGATTCTCTTTAAAAGTTTAAAATTGGTATAGCCATGGTTAATATCTGTGATAAAAAAATGTGTTTCGGAAAATTTGTGTTGAAAACGGATTTATTTGTGTGTGAAAAGAGCAAAGCTTGTGCATTTTAATGAATATTGGTTGAAGTAAAGTAACTGCAGATCGTCAGTCCTTGCGCTATGAATCGTCAAATTACACATGGGTCAAACGAATATTTAAGAATTGAAGACTGATTAATGTAAAATAAATGCCCCAGCGTTTTGTACTAAAGTCAAACCTAAAACATTTTAAGATATTTTTGAAAGATTTAATTTACTTAGAGAAAATGATATTTTCTTACTGTTGTAGAATGGTTTGTATATACCAATTATTTGCCTATGACTTCGGGGTCAATGGTTCACCGCGGTGTGTCGCTTTAGAATTTCTCGGCAGCGTGTAATCGAAAGATAGATTACGTAATGGTAAACACACTTTAAAAAAACAATCTTGGTTCCAGGTGAATATGAGAATCGCCCAGTAAATAATTGTGTATTATTTGACTCTTAAAATTCTTTTTTTATGAAATCCGGGCGTATATTGTTTCCATTCATATTGTTCATGTTCATATTTAAACGAATAAAAGATACTCGTACTTTTTTTCTATAACTCTTTCTCTTGGAGAGATCTTTATTAATAAAAGGAAAAAGATACCGTTGAATGCTCTGAACGGGAAACAAAGAACACGTTTAAAACCTAATTTAACTAGAACTGTCCAAACGGGACAAAATACCCCCCGCTGGGTTTTTCAGAAGTAAGTTTTTCCATAATAAAGATATGTATCAAAAACAAATTATGAAATTTTTATTCCAGTGACCTTGAACTTCCCCAAATAACCTTGGGTCAAGGTCATGACACACCCTTGGGTCATGGGCAATCTTTCAGTGAAATGAGAACCTACCAAGTTTATCCATAAGAAAGATATGGACTGGACTAGAATTATGAAATTTTTCTTCCAGTGACCTTGAACTTCTCAAAATGACCTCGGGTCAAGGTCATGACACACCCTTGGGTCATGGGCAATCTTTGTGTGAAATGAGAACCTACCTAGTTTATGCATAAGAAAGATATGGACCGAACACGAATTATGAAATTTTTCTACCAGTGACCTTGAACTTCCCCGAATGACCTTGGATCAAGGTCATGACACACCCTTGGGTCATGGGCAATCTTTGTGTGAAATGAGAACCTACCAAGTTTGTCCATAAGAAAGATATGGACCGGATACAAATTATGAATTTTTTCTTCCAGTGACCTTGAACTTCCCAAAATGACCTTGGGTCAAAGTCATGACACACCCTTGGGTCATGGGCAATCTTTGTGTGAAATGAGAATCTACTAAGTTTATCCATAAGAAAGATATGGACCGGACAGGGAATATAAAAATTTTTTCTTCCAGTGACCTTGAGCTTTCCCAAATGACCTTGGGTCAAGGTCATGACACACCCTTGGGTCATGGGCAATCTTTGTGTGAAATGAGAACCTACCAAGTTTATCTATAAAAAATATGTATCAAACATGATTTATGAAAATTTTCTTCCAGTGACCTTGAGCTTTCCCAAATGACCTTGGGTCAAGGTCATGACACACCCTTGGGTCATGGGCAATCTTTGTGTGAAATGAGAACCTACCAAGTTTATCCATAAGAAAGATATGGACCGGACACGAATTATGAAATTTTTCTTCCAGTGACCTTGAACTTCACCGAATGACCTTGGGTCAAGGTGAAGACACACCCTTAGGTCATGAGCAATCTTAGTGTGGAGTAGTAGATTCTAATGTCCCTCTGTAAGAAAGATATGGACCGGACACGAATGCACAGACAGACGGACAGACGGACGGACGGACAGACGGACAGACAGACAGACGGACAAGGTGATTCCTATATACCCCCCCAAACTTCGTTTGCGGGGGGTATAAAAAAGAGATATGATACAGGGTGGTAAAATATTTATTACTTACGGCAAGTTTATTTTAATTATACTCATAGAGAGTTCTTCAATATCAAAATGAGAACGGAGCCTTGTTTACGGTGAATACGGATCTAGCTTTCTTTCCTACCATACGTAAGACTCGAACAAAATAATGTTTTCATGGGACAGAGATAGTATAAGAAGGAACAATTTTATCAAGAATTAATTTAACCATTCTGTGGTGGTTTTTTTTTTTGTGTATGACTGTAGGTCGCTGGATCACACGCCGATTGATTCCCGGTGACCGACTTTGCCCCGCCGCTATCGAGGGAGGCGCGTTATATAATTATAAACAAACAAGGTGAATGTTAAAGCCGTACCCTTAATGGCTGTGAATAGTATATGTGCTTTTTAGTTATGTTTTATTTTCTCACTATATTGTTTGCTTTTATGTGATAAGAAGAAAAGATGATATTTTCTTCCCTCTTTAGTAGACTTGGTTTATACGATTCTTAAAAAAATGAAATAAAAGGGAAAGTTGTCAGTGAATAAACATGATAATTTGTAAGAAAAAAAAGCACAAACACTTCGAGAACTTTATTCTGAAGAATAGTAGCATCCAATGTAGCCATGTTTATTATTTATAGTAAGCTTGCTTTGGTTACTAGCATGAGAAGCTCTCGTTTACGTGCTGAGTGAAAAGAATTACCTGTGCATATATAGGTCATGCACCAGCTCATTTAAAACAAGACTCGAACCCAATAATAATTTCATGAGATCAGTAAGATGTTAAAGCACAACTTTATAATCGATAGTCATTTCGAAATATTTACCGTTTTTGAGTTATAAGGCAAAAATTTTCAAGGTCCCTTGATCCCTAATTATAGGGGCCAGCCCCTTTTGAATATTATTATATGAAAGCCCTTGAAATTATGCACAACTTTGGTTCATTATGTCTTAACAAAATATTTTTAGTTTTCAAGATAAAAAGGAAAATATGTGTAAATTTTTGCTCTTTTAGGCGTTCTAATTTTTGATCCCTATATAGCGCCATTGTGAATATAGAAATCGAAAAACAAAAACCGATGTGCACAACCTCAATCCTTCTGTTACCTAAAATCAGTAAAAACTCTGCTTCAGCTTTTGTGGTCTCTGAGCCTTTATCCGGAAACGGAAGCCTATAAATTTTCGTTCAAAGGGAAATAACTCAAAACCGGAAGTGACTTTTTGAAATTTTAGTCAGCATTCTGGTAGAGTTTATAAACGTCTATAACCTCTGAAAATTTGAGCGAAATCCGTTGAGAAATGAATGAGATATGAGGCCTCAAAGTTGCGGTCTAGGAAGTAGAAGAAAAAAGAATAATAATCTTTACCATCAGAATCAGTAGAAGGTCTTCCGTTGGAAACGGAAGACCTTAATAAAAGACAAGACTAAGAAATGGGCAAGAGTTCCATTGTGCAACTCTATTAGAGAAAACAGACGGAAAGCCGTAGAAATATAGCGTTTTCAAATTAATATTATTTCATACATGCATATACTTTGTTTACATATTTTAATGTTTAATCATATCATAGTAATTAAGATATATTTATAACTATAACCGTTTCGTTTGATTTAAGAATTTGATTCTGGTAGTTGAAATATTTTCTCCAAAATTTTGAACCGTTGACATTTGTATTTTTTGACGTTGCAGATTGCTCCGGGTGTTAGAGAACGACATCACTTTAAATGTGTTTACTCGAAAAGTTTTCAAGTAAACCTGATAAAACTTCGTAATTTATCTGCCAAGAACACGCTTTATCCACCCTGAAAATTTTATAAAGATACATTAATTCCTTTAAAAGATATGAGCCCAGTCTACGACTTTTTGGGACAACCCTTGTAAATGTCGATCTACATAAAAAAATATTTCATTGAATTAAGAAATGGTAACTATGCTCTATAAAATATTCCTGAAAGTGTGTAACGTAAATTCATCTTAAAAAGTAGTACGATTAATTATATTTATTCTAATTGTTAAATTCAATATATGAATTGTGTTTCATGAACATGTATTTTATTCAACAGAAGATTGAACTCCATAGCCCTCATACCATTTTAGGATATTAATGACACTTCCTTGTTGACTTTCTACAGCTTGAGTATCTCTGACGTTTTGTCAGTGTATACTTGTTCTTATAAGCAAAGAACGAGTGGACAATTGGGCCCCGGTGAAATGTGAAAAAATAAACAATCAAATTACTCAAATTTTTTCATCTCAAATCATTAATTGATATCTAAACCATACGATTCAACAATCTTTTCCGCTGAAATTCACAAATATATAAAGAACAAAACCATACAATGTGGTAGGGGTCAGCCGACATTTGTGATTTTCTATAGTGAATCGAGAACGGTCATTCATTTCAAAGCTTTTGTTTACTATGAGCCTAACTTTGTACAAACTTGTGCGAATGACAAAAGACGTATAATACATTTATAAAACTTGTAAGAATTAAAGTAGGGAATTTGCACACGATTAGGCTGGTACTTAAAATATCAAAAATGTACAAGAAGTACAATGTTCTTCCTATAGCAAGTGAGAGCTTTTTACCAGTATGACCCATGTTGAACCCACGTGTGAAATAAATTACTTAAAATACTTATAGTCACGTGAGTTCTACCCAGGTAAAGCTCACTGCAAAACCTAGGCTGGTTTTGTATCATTAAGTCAAAGCCGTGCCACTTAGAGATGTTTGTATGTATTTGTTTTTAAGAACACGGGAGGGAAAAGAGAGTTTAGTGTCATTTATAAAAGTGTCAAACATTATTAACATTCATGCAAGACAATGAAACAGGAATTGAAAGCCATCTAAACACTCATTTTTACTTTCAAATTCAATGAAACTATTTTTTTTTCAAATGCAAGAGTACCAATTTCTTAGTTTGATCATTATGGCTACAACAGTCAACTATAAACAGCTTCATTCAATTTTTAAAACAAATTTGGAGCAAGGAGTAACATTCCGCACACGCGCCCGACTATGATCCACAAGATTGTTCAAGTGTCAAATAATCTTTTCCCCTTCATTTACATAAATGAAACTCAAAGAAGGTTCGGTACGACTTTTCCGGATTTAGGGTATCCATGGGTATTTAAAAATATTCAATTGTTTCAAATCCATGCTGATTTAAATGTACGTGCCTTTTAATTAGAAATATCCATTAGTATCTAACTATTACCAAAAGAGAACGATTTATTTCTATATTTTAAAGTAAAACGGCACATGAAAAGGGCCCATTAAGTATTGCTTAAGGGGGATGTCCGGCCACCTTTAGTGCAATGAGAACAAAATGTAAACATTTCTTCAAATGGCTAAAATGCATTACATTTTGATCAAATTTCAAGTCCTTATGATAAAGATACAATAAATATGCATAACTGAATGCATGTTGTGTATATATAATCTATACTTTTGCAGAAAAATGTTTTTGATATGCTCCTTAGAACTGTGCAACTACAGAATTCAGCAGAGCCTTAAAAAATCCAAAAAAATATGCAAACTGTGCATTAATGTTCTCTCTACAACCATTTGTTGAGAAAATGTCTAAATTTTGCACTTTTAAATGATAATTTCAAGTTCAAAATAAGGTACCGTTGTCTTCAAAAAGAGTGTAAAGAACCATGAAAGTAGTTCATGGATAGGAGCACGTGGTCTATTTTTAGCACAGAATTTTGTTTTTCAGACCTCCTCTTAATATTGAGGGACATAACAATCTTTAAATGTAGAAGAGAATTATAGTTGCAAAATATTTCAAATAATATGAACACTTTTAAAAGAGGAAAGGTGTTCTAGTGTGGCTTGAAGTAATTTATTTAGTATTATTATCGAACAGTTGTTAAATAGTGTACATATTGATATAAAAAAAATCTTAAACTCTTTGATTCCAGGTAAGGAAAACTGAGCACCATCAAAGTTAAAAATTAAGAGTTTGTAGGTTTGCCACAGATAACTTATGTTATCTATCAAAATTTTAATTATCACCAATGAAACACAAAGAAATTAGACACATAAAATCGATATGAATGACCTTGTTTTAGTACCTACTAGTATATACGAGGGGTGATCAAAAAGTTCGCGAACTATCTCTATATCTACAAAACCACAATTCAGATTAGAAACATAGCCAAACACAAGTTCTATAAATAGCATATGCTGAAGTTTTGCTCCATGTTTGTGACGTCACTGTCTGAAAATGGCGTCATTATGCAGGTACTTGTGACGAAAATGGTTGTCTCAGTGGAGCTCTTTCAACATCGTCGGAACCCACGGGTTTTCTGTCCGTTACACTGCATTTAACGCAGTGTAACGGAGAGAAAACCCGTGGGTTCCGACGATGCTCTTTCAAGAAACGACTATAATATTTATGGTATATCTTAGAAATGCCTTTGAAGTAGCGTACAAGAATTTGTTCACAGTTTATTAAGACAAATGACTTCCTATCATTTCAATCAATGATTGGATAGATCGTTTTAGTGAAGGAAGGCAGATGGTTAAATATGATACATGTACTTGTTATGTTGCCCGGTGAAAGCAAGTTTGAAAAGGAATGTGTTTTTAATTAAGCAATATGCCATCAAAGACCTCCAATTTACACTTTGAAAAATACTTGAATATTTCAACAATAATATAACTATCAAATACCTAAGATATCGTTTACTTTTTGATCACCCCTCGTATACTGTGTCAAATAAACATGCATTTACAATTTTCATTACAGCGGAGCAAAATTTGAAAAGGAATGAAATCATTTATCAGTGGGTTAGGAGATTTAATGAATAAAAAAAACTTTATCTCTATTTGCCCATATTGTCAAAATTACAATTTCACAAAGTAAAGAAAAAAAAATCAACATAATTAAATATTTCATACCATCTTAAAAATGACGTTTGGTAGTCCTCCCAACTCAGGGGAAAATTATTGGGTCCATATTTATAGATGAGAAAAAAATTCCTTAAATGTTGACGGAAGAAAAAGAAAAAAATATTGTGTAATGGAATGTAAATAAATGAGTCGGGCCATTTCTAGGCAGTAGATCGGGAGAGAGGGAAACCAAATATTTTTATAACAAGTGGTCTTATAAGGCTAGTACATGTTCCATCACATACTTAGTAATGCAAGTAATTGTTGAATCTTTGACACTATTTTGAAAAACAAACATAGGATTTTCGGGAGGGGGGTAGCCTCTCAATTTTTTGGGCGATGATAGACATAGCATATGTAATGGACCTTTCTTTGCAAACATTGTGCTCGCTTCTAAATTTCAAAGAAACAACTCAATATATTTTATCAAGCATCGTATGTTTAATGAGCGAGAGCTTACAACGTTGTCAACATAATGAGACATGATGCGTTTTTATGTCCAAACATTTCTCCATACAATGTGTGGGTCATTGCAAACAATCTAGCTATTTATGTGAGGTGCCTGAAGGAAATCACACAACTGCCTATTTTTTCTATCTAACTTCTAAACAAAATAGACATATGTACCAACTTTTACAATGTAAAACCTGTAATTACAATTTGTTTTTCATGCAACGCATATTGTTTAACATTTTCAAATTAAATGCTAAGTATCCTCCTTGCAGTGCCCCATTTGAAAATAACTTCTATCGCCAAAGAAAAAAGACCCACCGTAAACACATATGTTTAGAATATTTTTATCTTTTTTTCTTGAGTTTTAAAGAAACCAACAAATTATCAAGACTTGTTCCATGAAAAATTAAATATAATCATGGTAATAAACGGATCTATCCACAGCAGATATATGCACATGCCAACCACGTGCTCAGTGGAATAATTTTAACGAGGAAACTCGAGCTGTAAACAGAACAGTTTTTCCCGATTTGCTGGAGTGGGGTTAAAATCGCGTTTTTTCATTAATCAGACGATGCGATGCAACAAATAAAAGCAGTAAGTAATATAACCTAATTATTATTAAAAAAGTAATTTCTTGTCTTGATGTTATTATGGTCGCATTTATTCTAAAATCAATGTTATTCGAACTCTGTGTGACAGAGGAATGGCGGACGAAATAAACACATGGCCTCAGGAAGACAACCATATGAAAAATCAAATTTTCAAGAATTATGGATAATGACAAGAAAAAAGCGAAACAAATGGTTGTAGCCATATTATCAATGAATCAATTTAACACCATTTTCAATGCATTTATCATTTCGTGAATGCTGTAGCTGCGCAGTTCTAACATGATTAATTTCCTCCTAAATAAAACAAAATAAACTTAATTGTTTACTAATTTTGGTCTCTAACAGTAGGTAATTAGTGTGTTAGCACTTTGAGTAACTTTGGGCTACTTTAGTGGAGTATTAAGTGCATTCTTGGTATTTCTTATTTTACACCAGACTAGATCCAATATGGCTTGTACATCCCCCTTAAGTGCACTTGTCCTTTAATATAATGTATCCAAAGTAGGGTATTCACACTGGAAATACAATTGTGAAATATGAAAGTTGGCCAAGGTTTAATTTTTTCAGAAGTACAGAAATCTCCAAGGCCCATAGTCGACTGACGTACGAATGATGTTCACCAATGTATGAGTCTGTCTGTCCGTCTGTCCTTCCGTATTTCTTGTCTGTCTGTGACGCTTTCGTTTCCGCACGATATCTCGAGAACCCTTTGAACTTTCGCAATTAAATTTTGCATTTTGCATCAGGTGACCATGTTGGTAGCAGATCAAGCATAACATTTATTTTTATCATATTCAACTGAACAAAAATTTATAATTAAAATACAAACTCTTCAAAAAATTTTGTCTGAGCAAAAAAAAATTCACATACTATAGTAAGTCATTGCCATTAAAAATGTTACAGTATATAAAGGACATGGGTTAATCTGTTAATCTATAAGAGTTTCTTCTACACTTAATATCTGGACATTTGAAGAAAAAATAAATTGAAGTACTTTCATTCTCTTCTAAAGAAAATGTATATGGGAATGAGAATTTCAAACTTATTTGATAATACCCAAAGAAAAACTGTCAGGGATTTTTTATTGACTATTTTGAGACCCGGGACTACGGACTATACATAGAGTATTTTTCATTTTAGGAGTGACCATAGAAAAAATAGTTGCTTGTATCAGTAAATATTCATTAAAATTATCATCTTGGAGTTAACATGTGTTTCAAAGATATTATCAGTTAAATATTTGAAATCAATTTTAACAAAAATCCTGTGGAATTTAACAAAATAGACTTAAAACTTAATTTAAATTCCCAATACGAGTAAAATATGAATTGTCAGAACAAAATAATACATGTCAGAACTACATGTAATTGGTGTTTTGATAACAAAATGTCTAAAACCATCTAAAGACCAAGAATGAACTTTAATTTAGCATCTAAGAAGGATGTATTTCATGAGAGCATAGTGGGGCTACGGACTACACCGTTACACAGCCCTATTGTGGACAATCACCTTAAAGAAAATATACTAGTATTCTTGGGCAATTTTTAGCTCTTCTGGTCAGAGACCAGAAGAGCTTATGCGATGCGTCCGGCGTCCGTCTGTCTGTCTATAAACAATTTTTCAAAATGCTACTCCTCCTACAGTTTTGGTTTGATTTCAGTATAACTTGGCACACTAGTAGACTACACTAAGATACATAATTCTGTGTATCGATTGTTTATTTCGATGAACGGTGTTGCCTTTGTTACTAAAAATAGAAATTTCTGTGAAATACTTTCAATGTGCTACTCCTCCTACAGTTTTGGTCTGATTTCAATATAACTTGGCACCCAAGTAGACTACACTAAGATACATAATTCAGTGTATCGATTTTTGATTTTGATGAACTGTGTTGCCATGGTTACTAAAAATAGAAATTTCTGTGAAATACTTTCAAAATGCTACTCCATCTACAGTTTTGTTCTGATTTTAATATAGTTTAGCACACAAGTAGACTACACTAAAGATACATAATTCTGTGTATCGATTTTTGATTTCGATGAACGGTGTTGCCTTTGTTATTAAAAATAGAAATTTCTGTGAAATACATTTAAAATGCTACTCCTCCTACAGTTTTGTTCTGATTTCAATATAACTTGGCACATAAGTAGACTACACCAAGTTACATAATTCTATGTAACAATTTTAGATTTCGATGAACGGTGTTGCCTTTGTTACTAAAAATAGGAAATTCTGTGAAATACTTTCAAAAATGCTACTCCTCCTACAGTTTTGGTCTGATTTCAGTATAACTTGGCACACAAGTAGACTACGCTAAGATACACAATTCTGTGTATCGATTTTGGATTTTGAGGAATGATGTTGCAATGGTTACTAAAATTGAAAATACTCTAAAAGTTTATTAATAGTTACTCCTACAGCTGTAGTCTTATTGCAGTATCTTGCCACAAAAAGAGCTCAATCAAGCATCATTATTCTATTTATTGCTGTTGTAAAGTTTTAAGTCCCAACTGCTACTTTTGTCTTCATTTGTTATAAGTACAAACCAGTAGAGCTTCAGTCTCGACAGAGACTTCTGGTTTATTATTATTTTGGTTTTCTACAACAGTTCACAGCACTTTTACTGAGAATTTATAATGTCATGCTTAAAGATAAATAATTGTCTAATGTACTGTGTACTTCCATGATCAATGCCAAATGAAATTCCAGTTCAACTAATAAATAAAGTATTATCAGTGTTCGACTATCATGAAGAAAGTAACATGAGCCCTAATTAAGTCAAGGCTTGATTTTTTTGGAGGGAGGGGGTTACGGACTATATTGCTTCATACCTTTTTTCTCGATTTTATTGTAAATGTTTTGCATATAGATCAAGATGGTCATTCAAAAGGTGTTTCAGAATTTATGATCATGACCATACAGTGCAATTCATATAAAAATTACAACAACAAAAAAAGATTGACCATTTGAAGAAAAAAACCATAATATCACAATATTTATCCATAAAGAATCAATGCTTTTTTTTATTTTGAATTAACAATTCAGTGACAAGTAGATTGGGTGGTGCAATTACTTAGTGTGAAGGTCTCACTTTGTACTAAATCGCAAAGTAAGGAGTTGATCCTTATGTTTTGGGATCAAATCCCACTATGTGATGTGATGACTGGTTGGGTGAAAAAACCTCATGCTGATAAAGAAGTATGGTTTTATGGTCTGTAAATTTTCTAAATTTATTTGAAGAGTCTGCAGCCCTTTTGTAAGTAGGATTTGTGTGGTCAAATATTCTTTTACAAAGTTCCACGGCTAATTATTATACAATTATGGACTTCAGTGTAGGTCGATATGTGGTTATAAGGACTCATGGCAATTGATATTGACCGAAGACACAGAAAGTGATAGCGACCGAGCCTGCGAGGTCGCCATCATTTTCTGTGTCTTCGGTCAATATCAATTGCCAAGAGTCCTTATAACCACATATTGACCGTTCATTGAAGTCCATAATAGTTATTATATAATCACTCAATGCAAATTGAATGCACTGACACAGTCCTAACACAACGGACTTGGCTGTCATTACGTCACAATGGTTAAAAACACGCTTATCATACTATGACGTCACGTTCTACGTAACTTCAGTGCAACCGAATGGCGTGTCGTGCGATATCATTTTCCGCCGACGCGCTTTCGCTTCATTATCTCAAAAGGAGGAATATCACGTGACGTCCTTTCAGCCAATGAAAATTACGAAAATAATCTTCTTATATAGGTCCCCTAATATTCTAAATGAATTGATAGTGTGTAGCATAAGAAGGAAAACTTTATCATAGGTATATATTTAAAGAAATATGTTGTGACTACAAACAGAACAGGACAGACTACAGAAGCAAGCCTTTACTTAAAAATGTTAATATTCAGACACTACATTTTTAATTACAGTCGATTATGTATTTAAAAACATTGTATTTGTTTGAATAAACATATTATTATATTGTAGTTATTGTATCAATAATGTATATGACTTTTTCTGATAGTTGTAATATTGGGGCTACGGACTATACAGGGCTATGGACACCAATCATTCTTCTATAGCTTCTTTTGGTGTTGTCGTAAAAGCTATTCATTACTGTTTTTATTCTTTACTAGTGACTGTGAAAATATCAAACAAGAGCATTCTAAATTATACATTCTTCTATTTAAAACAAACTATAATGAAATATGGGGCTACGGACTATACAAAATTTTACATCAGTATGAGAACGAAATTACAAAATGTGCACACAATTTACCATATAACCACTATATTTTTCTTATAGTACTTTTTTCTTAAGTAAAATAAAAAAAAATTATGCATTATATTTGCTCTTTCCTGCTAGAAATTAGGAATTTATTCAAACATTGATAAATCTTGATTTATATAACAAAGGTATATCTGCACACATTTATTAATAATTTCCACATTTTTTATCCTTTTTCATTTCTGTAAAAAATAAACTTAACCAGAATGATTTCTCTACAACAAACAATATCTATTTTGGAATGTTTCATTCAAAATAATTTTAATTATCCATTTTTTAAAATGGAAAAAAAAAATCAAGTGCAACAGCATAACGCTTCAAAAATTATGAATTTGTACTATATATATAATATAATATACCAATGGAAAGCTCTCAATCTGCTATTTGCAATGCAACTAAAGACATTTAGATTAATAATTGTAATTTTAAAGAGTTACGCATATATAACATCATTCAAGTGGAAATGGGCACCTGATCTTGGCCAAGCCGATAGCAATTCCACATGGCCTAAAGAAGAACCCTATTGATTTTGAGGCCAAAAGGTCAAGGTCATCAATTGATAAATTCTGTCTGTGTTAACACTTCCGTTTTCGGCGCAATATCTTGAGAATCCTGAAATTTTACATAACAACTCCCTGTGGCATAAGGAAGACCCCTATATATTTTGAGGTCAAAAGATTAAAGTTCAAGGTCGTAAATTTATACATTCCGTCTTTGTGTAACACTTTCGTTTCTGGGCGATATCTCCAGAAGATTTTGAGCTTTTGCAATGAAATTTTATACCAAAACTCCATAGGGACTCTCTAACCCCTCTCAACGTGTTCCGCCCTGTTTGTTTTATTAGTATAAATTTAATATCACTATTTTAGCACACGGGTATCATTGGACATGTGGAGAGTTATTGCGTAAAATACAGCTGCAGAATGTCGGTAGACTCTTTATTCTTATTACATCTATTAGAACTGTTTAGTAAATGCTAAATTAGACACCATGTATTGTATAAAATTTTGACAATACAGAACGTGATTATATATTCACGTCAGCAACAGTAGAGGGCGCTTGATTCGATACTACTAGTAACTGAAAAATTGATTCGAAACTTGGAAAACAGAGGCGAGGTTGTCGTAATTGGCATCTCTGGGCCTGTATACCACAGGTGTATATCGACAGGTCCCTACTTTTACGATGTATAATTTTCTCTGATTTTTAAAAAAAAATAATTAAAATTTTAATATAGTTTTCTTTATATCTAAATCTCTTACTTTAATTCATCTTCACGTTCCTGATAAAAAAAAAATCAGCTTGAAATCCGACAGATTACCTCTCTATCACAGGTAAAAGTCACCGAGCGCAGGCCTCCTCCAGCTAAATATTTTGATATAGTGTGTAGAATGATAATATCAATGAAATATGTAGATATTATTCTGAAGCAGATTTTATAGTTAAAATTGTTAAAATGTTGTCCTCTTTTTAAAAAATATTACAAATTGCGGCTAGTTTGTGACAATCATAAATTGAGATATAAATTCCTTTAATGACGTTTTACAACTTTAGCTTAATCAAATAAGGTGTTTCAAGGCATAATTTTTAGGTAAACAAGATGAAAAACCATTTTTAAACTGTAATTTTTAATGAAAAATTAAGTAAAACAGTCATGAATTTGGGATTTTTTGTCATATTCGACAAAAGAAATATATTCAGATTGCCTACAGTCTCTCAGAAAATGGTAATTTGTATGTTCATGGCCTCTTCTTTAGTATAATATCAAATATAATATAGGTATCAGGGTTACTTGTCATCTGATTTCAAATTGAATGCCATAAAAATACCCTATTTTCTACATAATTCTTATAAATCTGTGAAATACTGGAAAAAGAAATTTGAAATTGATTATGACGTCATAATGGATCTAGCACCAAAAAATTAGTCTAAATTCATTTACTAGATCTTGACCTTAATATGGAAGTTACTCAGTTTGCAAATTTTTTATCATTCCATGTATATATTTACTATAATTACTATCAAACGAATAGGTCCTTGATTTTAATGAAGAATTTACGGTATTTAGGACTTTATGTTTTAGAGTCACTTGAACCATGGAATTGCAACTATGTAGGGGGAGTAAAAATTTGCGTTTTAGTGAACATACCAGGTAATAAAAAAAATTATACAAAGAAAGTAAAATTGGACAATTAATCAATACTGCATTTCATGAATTTGCCTACATGACAGATCTCCATGATTTTCACAGTTATGGCCTTCACAAAACCAGAAAAATTCCCACAATTTTCAGCAACAATATGTGCAGGTATTGCTAGGGACAGTTTGTCATTGATAACAATATGTGCAGTTATTGCTAGGGAGTCTGTCATTGATAACAATATGTGCAGTTATTTCTAGTGACAGTCTGTCATCAATAACAATATGATCGGGTATTTATCGTGACAATTTGTAATTGATAACAATATGTGCAAGGTATTGCTAGGGACAGTTTGTCATTGATAACAATATGTGCAGGTATTGCTAGGGACAGTTTGTCATTGATAACAATATTTGCAGGTATTGCTACGGACAGTTTGTCATTGATAACAATATGTGGTTATTTCTAGTGACAGTCTGTCATCAATAACAATATGATCGGGTATTTTTAGTGACAGTTTGTCAATGATAACAATATGTGCAGGTATTGCTAGGGACAGTTTGTCATTGATAACAATATTTGCAGGTATTTATAGTGACAGTTTGTCAATGATAACAATATGTGCAGGTATTGATAGGGACAGTTTGTCATCGATAACAATATGTGCAGGTATTGCTAGGGACAGTTTGTCATTGATAACAATATGTGCAGGTATTGCTAGGGACAGTTTGTCATTGATAACAATATGTGCAGGTATTGATAGGGACAGTTTGTCATCGATAACAATATGTGCAGGTAATGCTAAGGACAGTTTGTCATTGATAACAATATTTGCAGGTATTGCTAGGGACAGTTTGTCATTGATAACAATATTTGCAGGTATTGCTACGGACAGTTTGTCAATGATAACAATATGTGCAGGTATTGATAGGGACAATTTGTCATCGATAACAATATGTGCAGGTATTGCTAGGGACAGTTTGTCATAAATAACAATATTTGCAGGTTAATTGCTAAGGACAGTTTGTCATTGATAACAATATGTGCAGGTATTTATAGTGACAGTTTGTCATTATAACAATATGTGCAGGTATTTATAGTGACAGTTTGTCATTGATAACAATATGTGCAGGTAAATTGCTAGTTACAGTTTGACATCGATAATAATATGTGCAGGTATTGCTATTGATAGTTTGTCATTGATAACAATATGGCTATTTTTAGTTTTTATTCATCTGATTACAAAATGCACAACAGTTGAGTATATGACAGTTAATGCAGTGAGGATAGAAAAACATTGTCTCAAACAATGCTATGAAAATGCCTCCCCAGCAATGATTTGAATATAAGAACATATTGAACTATGACTTACTATTAAAAAGCCACCCTATTCTTCTAATACATTTTTTGAATAAAGTTGAATCTTCACTACCTATTGACACTTGTATGTCAAATGTAGCCTTCTTTTTGAATAAAAGTAATGAATCAAAAGTCTCTAAGTTCTAATTGATTATACATATAATGAAAGAAGAAAAAAGATTTATTACAATCAGATCAAACTTGTGGGAGGAGAAGCGTTTTAAAGAAATTTCGCAGAAATTTCTATTTTTTGAAACCAGGGCAACACCATTCATCAAAATAAAAAAACCGATGTACAGAATTTTGTATCTTATTCCCTGTTGCCATGGAGAGTTTAATTCACAGCAAATGGTTATTAATACAAATTAAACTAATGGGAAATAAATTGCATTCACAAGACAGCTAATGTGAAAGTAACTATTGCAAATTAAAATCAATATTTCTACAGTAAGGCTAATCAGTAAGACTATTATGACATCATTTCCAAATCACATCACCTGCGGAGCTTTTTCATAGGCTAGTGTCTGTACACATTTAATTTACATAATATTCGTCTGTTTTTCACTTAAAAAATAGCACAAGTGCCTATAGTTTACCATCAACATGTAGCATATGACTAAACTTTTACCATTATGCATGCGTCAAATTAAATTCGAATTAGCTTCATTTAGTGTTCACACTTACGCAAAGAAATTTAATGTGCAGTAGTTTAATTCAGATTTTCCAATTCTCATTAAGCTCCACCTGTGAACAACGTTCAATTATAATTTGCAGTAACTTACATTTAATACTTCAAATTAAACTATCTGTGTAAACAGCCCGGGATTAGTGTAGTCTACTTGTGTGCCAGATTATACAATGTCATGTACTGAAATCAGACCAAAACTGTAGGAGGAGTAGCATTATGATGATAAGTTGTTTACAGACTGACTGACAGACAGATATATGGATGACAGGCATCTTACTATTGCATAAGCACATATAGTCTTTGACATACTATTGATCTTCTGTTTGGGCCACTTTCGCTGTAGATGCCATGATTTTTATAATTATAAATCTATGGGGATTCTTGTCTAATATAACTACAATAATGTAATTTGTGTAAAATTTCTCTGAAAAAGTTGCAGGCCCCTTTATTTCATCAAATGCAAACCTCCATGGAAAATTTTGGTTGAAACTGTGACAGAGGCACTGCATGAGGAAGAGGTAAACAGGAGAAGTTAACAGACCAGCAGACTTATGCTATGATGGTAGACAAACTTGCATCAGAGTCCTTAAGCTTTGGCTCAGCTTAGCTAATACATGTAATAAATAATGAGAAATCCAAAAAAAACATATGCAATTAAGAGTCACGATCCTGTTTGACTTTTTTCTTCACTTTTTTACTTCTTTCATATCGTATAGTTTCTCCCTCAAGAGCACTAAGTTCCATAAGTCTTTGTTGAAATGAAGCTGGAGCACCAACCACTGGATCTGCATATCTTGGATCAACTGTGCAGAAAAAAAGTGTTTCTTATTACATATAATTATAAGCAAATGTCTAGAAATAAGGATAATTACCAAAAGTTCATGAATTTTAAATATATGACTTAAACTTTGCCAATCTGGGGAAAGAATTCTTAATGTATGTAGGACAATTTAAGTTCTACACTTTTGTCAGATAAGAAAGCTTTCAAAAATATCTTTTCTGGCTCGGTGCTCTTTTAGGAATGTAACATGAAAAGGAGAAAATGAAATGACTAAACCAGGAATTGAACCCGTGACCAAGTGAGCCATCCAAGACAGTATCCACTACCCTGATACATGTATTCCCCCTCCTTAAGACGTAATATTCAACTGATAAGAGAGATAACTTTCTGAAGACATTTTTCCATGAAATTCAGTGTATTGTCAATTCATATTTTCATATTTTAAGTCCACAAAACTAATCATCTATTAAAAAAATTCATTTAAGCTTAAATCTCAGGTGGGCTAAAACACAATACTAAAATAAAATAAAAAGTAAAAAGTTAAAAATAAAAGTAGAATAAAAAAAAAAGAACAAAGAAGGTTTTCCTATGTAAAATATTGCATGTACACATTAACAAGCATTCTTCATATTTCCAATTGGTGGATTTGGAACTGTGAGAAAACAGTGTTAATTCATGATCACTATAAATACCAGTAAATGTTTTTGACAATTTATACCCTCGAGTCCATTTCTCCAGTCCAATATGTTAAAGACATTCAAAATCAAATCGAATTCTCATGTAACTGTGCTAATTTTTCAATATGTCAATTTAATAGGGATGGGTATCGCCAAAAATTTTGTATCGGGATATATCACAATTTCTCCTTAAAATATCAAGATAATATCATGATATTTTTTCAAGCAATTTTTACAATGATTTTAAGTGAATAGTCATTATTTTTCTTAAAAAAAAGTTGCTAAAAAAACAAAATTTCACTTTCTCAAAATTTCTAGGTACATAAAATTAATCATGTTTGGATGGTAAGATGCCATTCTTTTCACCTTTTACAACATTTTTAATACTTTCCTTAATTGTAATTTGAAAGATAGAACAAATAAATGAATAATTTCTGGACCAGTATTTAGGTCTCTGTATCACGATACGTGTAATACAATAAAAACTTGTGATATACCAGTATACCGATAAAATCACTATTTCCTACAATTTAAGTATACAAACTGTAATACATTCATATTAACTCCTTGCTCTATAAGGAATTTGTAAAGCAAACTACAACCTAAAATCACCTCATAATGGATAACGGTAAGGCTGGGCATTGGCCAGAGATTTCGTATTGTGATATATTGTGATATTTTTAACTGTATTGCGATATGTATTAACTTTAATTTACATGCAGAATGTACAAAACTATGAAAAGTAACCAAATGGAAAAAAAATACTGATGATTTAATTAACGTATTGCGATATGATATTTGTTGTCATTGTATTGCAATATAAGGAAATATCGATATTTTTGCCCAGCCCTACATAATGGTTATGAATTATAAAGACAATTTTTTTTAAATTTCTTTAACACTTTTGTATAACAAGAGGCCCATGGGCTACATCGCTCACCTGAGCATATTGGCTAGAAAATATCAGGTAACTAAAGTATTCAAAAGAAGGGCTTGAATTTTAAACTTTTTGAGAATACAGCTTACTCCACTTGTATTGAAATCGCTTATTTTAAAATTCTGCTTATACTCAAATAAAAATAAATCTCCAGTTTTAGTCTTTCATATTCTTTGCATTAAAATAATGGTTATATTGAAATCGGCTATATTGAGTTACATATTGAAGCCACTGATCGGTCCCCAGAGGTGATGATGAGTTGTTTTGATAACGGTTATATTAAAGTAGTCTCCCTGGCGGCTGTCGTCATGGTTGCTGACAGTAATTATACCTGACTGACCGACTGATATACAAGGGTGTGAATTAATAAGTTTTCATCATAGGTGTTTTTATTATTACTGCTTTTACAAATTAAAATTATTCACTTTTAAATTCTTTGTTTTCACGTATTGGACATATTGAGGCTAAACATACTATAATAAAGGTACCCCACAGAAAAAGAAAATCCCAAACTCTGAAGCTAACTACGAACTATTTATGGCTATTGATAAGCATAAATTCGAAAAGCTAAGAATTTAGGAATTAACTCAAGTGCACTTGCGATGATACAAAAGCAGCGTTCAGCTGTAATTGAACTGTTTGAGTCCGGTGATTTTTCCCTAAAACGCAAAAGAATGCCATCGGGGAATTTTATAATGAGGTTTGATTGTCTTTTAAATGCAACAAAAAGAAATAATTTCATCAAAGATTAATATTCCATGTAATCTGTTCACCATTAAAGATTTACCAAATTAATTGACCAAATCAATTTGTTCGGGCTTGTTCTTCTTTATTTTTGATCGGGGGTTGAACTTTTCAAAATTGCGGCTTCGCGATTTCGCTTATATTGAATTACGGATATATTGAAATAATTTGCATGGTCCCCTGAAATTCAATATTTCCGGAGTAGGCTGTACTTCCGTATCAATAACAAAGTCTTTATTGTTCTTGAAGAGATTTTTTTCCTATATATTCCTTTGTAAAAATTTCATCACCATCATGGCCCCTCCCTACCCTTGGAATCATGATTTGAACAAATTAATGTGAATCTACACAACATAATGATGCTTCCATATCAATATAAATTATTAAATAAACTACAGCCTTTCCATTCTATAGAAGAGGATTTTTCCCATAGATTCCTATAAAAAACTTTTATTGTTTATTGTGGCCAAGAACCCTCCACCCCCATGATTTGAACGAACATAAATCTAAACTTGATTCTACCTTACTTGAGGATACTTCCATATAAGTTTCATTTTTTCTGTCCCAGAGGTTCTTGAGAAGATTTTTTCTACATATTCCTTTGTAAATCTTTGATTTTATGCTGTGACCCCGCCCTATCCCCGGGGGTCATGTTTGAACCAACTTGATTCTACGCTGCCTGAGGGTGTTACCACGTATGTTTTATTTTTCCAGGCCCAGTGGTTCTTCAGATGAAGTTTTTAACAGATTTTTCCTATATATTCCTATGTAAAACTTTGATTTTTCACTGTGGCCCTGCACTATCCCCGGGGGTCATGATTTAAACAAACTTGATTTTACACTACCTGAGGATGCTTCCACATAACTTTTATCAATCCTAGCCCAGTAGTTCTTGTGAAGAAGATTTTTAAAGATTTTTTCCTACATATTCCTATGTAAAACTTTGATTTTTCATTGTGGCCCTGTCCTACACACAGGGTCATGACTTGAACAAAATTGATTCTACACTACCCAAGGATGCTTCCAAATTGATTCTATATACTGTAGAAGTACTTTTCTCCGTGTGGTATTAATTTACGCTATGTACACGGTCACAAATAATCCGCAGAAATTTGTTCAAGCGTACTTAATATAAATGTAAGGCATATAGTGACAGTCAAGAAAATCCGCGTAATTTTCTACCCTTGGACTAAACAGAAATTGAGATTCCGCGGAATTATGACCCCGCGGAAAAAAGTACGTCTACAGTACTACCTAAGGATGCTTCCACAGAAGTTTTATCTTTCCTGACGCTGTGGTTCTTGAAATTTTAAAGAAGATTTTTAAATGGCTTTTCCTATGTATTTCTATGTTAAACTTTGATTCCTCATTGTGGCCCCACCCTACCTCCGGGGGTCATGATTTAAACAAACTTGATTTTACACTACCTGAGGATGCTTTAACATAAGTTTCATCTTTCCTGGCCTGGTGGTTCTTGGAAACAATATTTTTAAAAGACTTTTCTTATGTATTTCTATGTAAAACATTGATCCCCCATTGTGGCCCCACCCTACCCCAAGGGGTCACGATTTAAAGAAACTTGATTTTACACTACCTGAGGATGCTTCCACATAAGTTTTATCTTTCCTGGCCTTGTGATTCTTAAAAAGAAGTTTTTTAAAAGACTTTTCCTATGTATTTCTACCAGTATGTTAAGGTAGGATTCTTCTCATATTTCTAATATTTAAAAATTAATGAAATTTTCAAAGAATCAAGAAGACAATATCAGTAAGTGATAGTATCAGTGAAATTAAATTTGACCGTTCTATATTAAAGGCAAGGTCAGGTCAAGGTCATTATCTTTTTCCTTGACATTAAGAATAAAAAATAACTGTTGCCAATCACGTGATACCTACTTCTATTTCAAAAGTTTAATGATTGTTCTTTTTGCATAAAAACATATTACTATATCGGTTCTATAGCATGCAATTACCAAATTTACATACATAATTTAACTTAACTTGATATAGGCTAATCCGAATTTTCTCTGTTTTTCTTCATTTTTTAGGATATATTAGTTATTTTCATATGCTTCCTATATTTAACTTTTTCTTATTTTCACATATAATAAAGTAGTCTTATAAATGTACAAAATGATACAAAAACAAAAAGTTTTGATCGTTTAGTGAGCGAGAAAAAATACTTTTTATGGATTTTTGGCTCAAATCTGCACTTTGATAGGAAGCATTTAAAAGCTAATAAAGTTCTAGTTTGATTGAAAAATCATATTTATTTGATATATTTTGAAAGTTTAGTCCCTCATTATTAATCTAACTTACATTTAAAAATTTCTCCAAGTTTTCGATTGTGTAAAAATTATTACTAATTTCTTTGTTCTATTATAATTTTGAGAGGCAGAAAAGAAGATATTTTCATACGCCACCATTACGCCAAAAATATCGTCCCTGCTAGTTTTCAAACACAGTTTACCATTTCTATTTAATTTAAGTTGTACAATTGTGATGAGGAAAGAAAAATATGGTCTTTTAAATTATTTACACCTAAATATATAAGACATATAAGCAAATATACTTTGAATGTTTCATCTAGTCAGAAACCAGAGAAGAATCCTACCTTAAACTTTGATGCTACATTGTGGCCCCACCCTACCCCCCGCAGTCATGATTTCAACAAACTTGAATCTACAATACCTGGGGATCTTCCACATGAGATTCATCTCTCCTCATTCCTGGCCTAGTGGTTTTGAGAAGAAGATTTTTAATACACTGTATATGCCAATAAGAACTACGAACGATAGTATTGTTCTCCCGCCTACCTCTAAGTCAATTCTCAATAGTAAACATATTCGAATGATTTTCAGAATTTTAATAGATAATTATATGAATTTTCATAAAACGTTACTTATTTGGGATATCAAAGAGATATAACTCTATAATTTTGGTAAAACTTGTGTTTTTCACTATAGAAATCAACGGAAAACGGAAAATATTTTTAAAACATCTTTCCCCCCCGTGAAACAGAAATTCCTTTTTACTGGTAATATGGACTGTCATTCTACGAATTTATGCCAAAGCTTTTTGTGTTTCACGGGGGGGAACATATGTTTATAGACAAAAAACGAAAAATATGCTGATTTTTCACCAATTTTAAAGCTATTTACAACTAAATAATTGTATTTTATTAATTTATATACGTTTTATTTATTTGCGTAAAACATGAGAAAAGATATCAGATACATTTTATCATATTTAAGACTATTTCAAAATATGGTGATTCTTGAAAGTTCGATTTCACTAGAAAATATCGTCTACCCCCCTTTTTTCAAGAGCTGGAATTAATGATAATTTACTATTTAGCGCTGGAATTAAAATAATAAATCAATTACCATATAACTGTTCTTTGTATTAAACAAAGATTTAATGGCCAAATTGCCATTAATATTGAATTTAATGAGTGCAAAATGTAGGCGGGAATCAAGAGATAGAGTTCTTTGCCATTAAATTTTTCACTTATTCATAATGATCTTCCCTTGGAAAAGGGCACGGCCTGTCATTTGAACAAACTTGAATCCCCTTCACCTAAGGATACTTTGTGGCAAATTTGGTTGAAATTGGCCCCAGTGGTTCTTAAGAAGATGCAAGTGTGAAAAGTTTACGACAACAACAACAACAATGACAACAACAAAGACAGTCAACGGATAAATTTTGATCAGAAAAGCTCACTTGAGCCTTCGGTTCAGAAGAGCTAAAAATTATCTAGCTAATCTTAAGAATACTGGGTACCTACCAATTTTTCTGGGAAAGATGTCATAGACAATAACTTGTATACATAAGATCATTTGTCAATGACATGGTATGGTGATAGGCATGAGAATTCCCCAAAATTTCATATCATGTTTTATTACATTTTCAACAGTGAAATAATTCATTATATAGCCTATAAATAGTCCCTAAATAATCTACACAATTATGAGCCTTAACAAGTTAATGGATACCGGAATATGACAAATAATGATTTTGATCAACAAGAGGCCCATGGGCCTTATAGGTAACCTGAACATCATGCAACAACTTTCAAATGATTGAATTTGGTTCATGTTTTAAGCTAGATGCTATGACATTCTCAATTTTGAAAGAGGCACCATTGCTAATCATAACTATACACTTAGCAATTGCTTAGTTTGGTTACTTAATACCCATAAGCAGGGTAGGGGAACAAAAATGCATTTCAACTAATCAGCGATATTCAGCAATAATCAATAGTGCCTCTACCACACATAAACCCCTGGCCCTAGGTCCACACATTGCATAATTTTTGAAAAGGCACCATAGCTTATATTATCTGAAATATTTGATTAATACGAAGGAGCAGATTTCAAACAATTTATTCATTTTCAGAGTATAATTAGAGCCCCCCTCTATGGTACCCCGGACCCAGGGGCCTTGAAGTTCACAATTCTGGAAGAAGGGCCCATGCTCATCATAACCATATAGGTAGTTCATCTCCTTATAACCAAGAAGCAGAGAAGAAGATTTTCAAAGATTTAATGTATTTTCACTATATAATTAATAGAGCCCTGCCCTGACACCACAACTCCTGACCCTGGGGCCATAAAATTCACATATTTGAAAGAGGCACTCTTGCGCATCATAACTATGTACTTAGTTAGTTTATTTAATACCCAGAAGTAGAGAAGAAGATTTGCAAATAATTAATGCATTTTCACTATATAATCAATAGAGCCCCGCCCTAACACCAGAACTCCTGACCCAGGGGCCTTAAAATTCACAATTTTGGTAGAGGCACACTTGCTCATCATAGCTATATACTTAGTTAGTTTATTTAATACCCAGGAGCAGAGAAGAAGATTTTCAAAGAATTAATGCATATTAACTATATAATCAATAGAGCCCTGCCCTAACACCAGAACCCCTGACCATGTGGCCATAAAATTAACAAATTCGGAAGAGGTACTCTTGCTCATCATAACTATGTTCTTAGTACGTTTATTTAATATCCAGGAGCAGAGAAGAAGATTTTCAAAGAAATAATGCATTTTCACTATATAATCTATATAGCATGCCCTAGCACTAGAACCCCTGACCCTAGGGGCATGAATTTCATAATTTTGGTAGAGGACTCAATGCTCATTACATTCATGCCAACAGTCCTGCCCCACCCCTCAGACCCCAGGGGGCAGGGACCATTAAATTCACAATTTTTGTTCCCCTTTACCCATAGATGCTGTATACCAAATTTGGTTGAAATTGGTTCCGTGATTTCAGAGAAGAAGCTGAAAATGTTCAAAGGTTACACACGATGCACGACACACAACACACGACGCACGACGACGGACTAAAACTGATAGCAATAGGTAACCTGAGTGACTCAGGTGACCTAAAAATATGAAATAAATGTTATTATGATTATGACATCTTCCCCTGACAATTTTCAAAAGTTAGCATGTATGTTTCTTAGTATACTGAAACACAGAAGAAACGCAATACCCTACTTAAGGGGGAAATAATTTTGTAAAGTAAAGAATTTTGTATATCAAAATTATGGATATCTTTGATTTGGTAAATATCGGTAATTAAACAGTTCAACAATTTTCATACCATAACCGGAAGTCAAGTTTGAGTCTGCTTAACAGATATAAAAAATTGCATGTTTAACTAAACAATTGGCAATATTATGGAGTTTTAAGGGTTTGTAATCTTTATCTTAAGTAATGCAGCAATATTTCCAAAAATAAAATCTCCTTTCGTTTCCCGTAACGATGCTAAGGCTTCTTGAAAATGGCTTAAGTATGCATTTCCATTGTCTCGCTAGAAAATCTCAAAGTAATGGTGATGGAGAATTGATGATGCAAAAATACACTATATCACACCTGAACAGGGTCTTATGTAACATATGCTTAAATGATAGTCCTTGGACCGGAAATCCAAGGGTTACTACAATGTGCTAAGTTAGAGAAAATTCAACTTAATCATCTGAAAAACAGTCATTTAAAAAAATGGCAAAGAATAATTCCTTCTTTCAGATCTTGATATTGATTAGCTTATTGTATTGTAGAAATTAAGCTGCAATTGTTGTTTAGGGCAGTATTGCACGTTGTAATTGAATGGCTGGGAGGGGGTGTTTAAACAGTCATATGTTACTTAGTAAAGTTAAAAGATAAACATTTAACATTTTTATCAAATCTCTGATGTTCTGAAAAGTGAGTTTAGCCTAACTGTATTCTTTTTTGAAAATTATTAGATAAAAAAATTCAAACATTTGTAGATTACTGCTTGTTGCTTTTCTTATGCGTTTCAGTATATATAGTCTCTACATTTAATGAGTGTTTATTGAACTGTACTTAATTGAATTTTGACAACATATCTAGTAAGATTAGCATATTGAGTACAGTTTACAGACAGAAGGTGGACCAAGGGTAATTAATGCTTATCTGATATTCGAGCATTTAACAGAGTTTCAATAATCATCTACGAAATCCAGAAAATTCGACAAATACCATCTTTCATATTGGAGTTTCTTGATGTTTGAACCAGTATTGGTCTCATTCCTGATATGGTGTAGCGCCCTCTACAAGTCTGGGGCATTCCTGTTGAACTGTTCGATCCTTGTGTTGTATACATTTGCATATTTCTGCCAGTGACGTTTGTAACAGCACTGTTTGTGACAGTACTAGCACTACTTGCGCTGCTGTTTAACTGTTTTGCAGGTGTTTGAGCATTTGGACTCCATATTGTTCCCATTGCAATTAAATCCTCAGTATCTCTTCCTGTGAAAAAAAGCTTTCAATATCAAAAGTATACTAACACATACCAATAAAAAGAATGTTTTTATCATTGATCTTTAGAAAAACCAATTATGTGTTTGAACAACATGGAGGGTTCAGACAACATTTATTTTAATATTCAGTTCAGGGGCGAAGCTTCCATTGTGGCAATGAGGCAACTGCCTCAGCCAACTTTCCCCTTCCCATAATTTTGATAATTCATCGCAGAAAATATTTAATTTATTTCTTAAAACATAATTAAACCCCCTTGCTTGTCGTAAAAGGCGACATGGGGCGGCACCGTATCGTGTCACAGCAGGTGTAGCACGATAAAGAGTCCTCCCTGCTCTAAGGCCATAAGTCCCGCGCATAGGCCTAAATTTGCAGCCCTTCACCGGCAATGGTGACGTCTCCATATCAGTGAAATATTCTGGAGAGGGACGTTAAACAGTATACAATCAATCAATCTTAAAACATAAGTGTTTTATTTCTCATCATTTAAATAAATCTATAAATTATTGTAGTGGTTCTGAGTCAAAATTCGTGAGATCGGGCTCTTTAAAGTATCTTTTGGAAAAATAAATATGGACCACAAAAACAAGGGGCAGGCAAAGTTGACACCCTTTTTAGAATCGGCATCAAGTATTTTACAAACCCTGTAAACTGTAAAGTAATGAATAATCTTATTATCTTTCCAAATAATGCCCAATTCAATTTTATTTAAATATTTTTTTGTCCCGAAATGAGTAAAAAGTTTTAATAAACATTTTTTTTACTCTATCAAATACTTTGAACATGTTGAAATACAGTATGTACCTATTGTATCATATGAATGTTGCAAGTCATAAAACCGGAAAAAATACGAAATTTCTGTCCAGGACAAGTGCCATTTTTACATTCTAAAACCAACAACTTCGAAGAACCCCCCACCAGGGCTCTGTCCTGGACCTGCTGGGGGCCAGGCGGCCCCCAGACCCCCGGCCACAATAGCTGTGCCTCACTAGAACTTAAATTCAAGCTACGCCCCTGCAGTTCAACCATATAAGTCAGCCATCTCAATTTTTAACAACCATAATTAAATCAAAACATGGCAGTCTATTAAATACGGGACATAAAAACAGAATGTATCGCAAGCCATGCTCTAACAGAGAAAAATATATTTGCATCAACTTCGAAAACTTTAGGGTTTTTTTCCTCTTCCTTATAGATTTTAAAGTTTTTTTAAATCTGTAAACAAATTTTAGAAAAAAAACAAGAGGCCCAGGAGCCACATCACTCAGAGAGGTATTTTGCTTAGGGGAGAGGAGAGGGAAGGGATTCGAACAAGCTTAAGGTAGGTCGCGGGTTTGCTTTTGTCATCAGTTTTGGAAAACAATTTCAACGATTCGAGCAGTTGTTTTGTGCACATTTGATTATGACATCAGTTACATCACAAAGACAACATTGTGTAATTTCAGCATAATTCTTTGCAAATGACTTCAAGTCTTTAAGAATCAAGTAGATTAATACAAAGTGCATGCTAAATTGTACATAAACCTCGTACATTTATAATTAAATTCAGTCTGAATTCTGATGTGTTTATGTGTAATGTCTTACGACAAATTGAAAACAAAACTAAACTAGAGGTACTGTGAGCATTGAGCTCACTAAATGATACCCCCTGCCTCCCATAATGTCCATGTTTTGCTGTATAATTGTTTTACGGTAATGTGTAAAGAGGAAAAACTCGTCGTATCAAATGTTATTCAGAAGCTGCCATATGTGACGTCATAGGTAAGAGTATAATGGCAATGTCCATGTTTTGCTATGGGAAGCCTAAAATACGTGTCGAATAAAAAGGTAAAATAGGAGAAGCAAAATGGCAATATGTAATAAAGATTCTGTGAACGTTTCATTAAATTTCAGTCAGTAGTATAAGAGGAGTTGCGGATAAGAGATGCGTACCCAAAAGCGTAACAAACGGACGGACGGACTTACAGATGGACAGACGGACATAACGATTACTATATACCCTTTCTTGATTATCTCCCCTTGTAAGGGGACTTGGCCCTTCAGTTTGACAATTTAAACTCCCCATGACCCAAGGATGCTTTGTACCAAGTTTCGTAAAAATTGACCCAGTGGTTCTTGAGTTGAAAACGTGAAAAGTTTACAGACGGACGGATGGACAACAGACAATGGGTGACCAGAAAAGCTCACTTGAGCTGTTAGTTCAGGTGAGCTAAAAACACAAAAACAAATTCCTGTTAAGTTTTCTTTTTTTTCAGTCAGAAAATCCTATGAGAATTTTTTTTCACTTATGAATTATTATGAAGCACAACAATAATAATAAACGAGTGGGTATTGTTTTTTTTGTTTGTTTTTGTTTTTGTTTTTTTTGTTTTTTTGACAAATAACATGTCTCCCATTCCTTACCAAAATTAATGAATTCAATATAAAGATCAGGGGCAAATATAATAATGCTGTGCACCTCAGCTCTACTTCATTGTGTACAAAATATCTTCATGTAAAAATGATCTTCAATTATGATCTAGCTGTTCCAGTTTTTTTAATAATTTAACCTTTAATGAAGCAAGGGGTCAAGGTCTAACATTTTGATGTATATATAAGGCATTTAGTCTTAAATGTTGTCTTTCCTTTGGCAAACACTTCTCAAGTAATGACCTGGACTATTTTTTCAGGTAAAAGATTAACCTTGACTTTATTAATAGGTCAAGTTGAAAAAATGTTGGTATTCACCCTTTATTTATGCAATCTCTCCATGTTCCAAGTTTGAGATAGAGAGAATTTTAAACAGCTGCATGGAAAAAACATTCTTGGAAAATCATGAATTATCTGTAAATCAACAGTTATTCAACTTATTGGCATCATCTATTATTGATGAGTCAAGAGTTTGAAATCAATCCCTACAATTAATTTTCACAACTGAGGAAACTTTCTCTACAAATACACAAGTACAGTCATGTACATGTTCATGTTGACTTTTAAAATAATACTTCATCATGCAAACACAAATAATCTGGGTTAACTTAGTAGAGTGCTTGTTCAAAATCTAAAAGCACATACAATATAAAACTGTATGTGTTTCAATGTATAGCAAGCATTACTACCAAAAGCAGAACCAGAATGCATTTTGATCCTTAAAAATCATCTTTGACACCCTAAAAGTTTAACCTCCAAGAGTCATAATGGCTTTCAAAATTAGCAGAACAATAGAAATTTTAACTCACTTGTGTGTGATTTGTACCATAAAAGGTGTTTAATAACACTAGCATTGATTCTAGGCAGATGAAACTCATCTTGTTCCTCTAAATCCCTCAGCACAATACTAAAATTGGCCATCATATACATTAACACTTAAACATATGATGAACAGCATACAATGAAATGTTTCTATTCCTATTTTAAATCTGAAGGAGAGCCTTCACATTGTTTGATCCTAAAAAAGATTTAATTGTTATGTCTTACAAAATAAATACTCAACATATAAATATGTCTTCTAGTGCCATTTGTTGAAATTTAATACTTGATGAGAATTTAATCAACCATGTAGCATTTAAATTCATAAAGAACTGTATCAATAAATGGTATCTTAATTACTAGCTGCACAGTTTCAAAGCATTTATAAATCCTTTTATCATATTAGAATACATTGACATGATACTGCAGCTGTTATCCATACACCACAACTTTCTTCTTTGATCACTTCAAAAAGCAGATGAGATTACATCATAGTTTAAATTTCCTTTTGGTTGATATTAAATGAAGTCTAGAAAAAGTTGTTTAAGTATAATGCCAAACAAAAAAATGTTCCTTTTCTGTTACATACTGAGATAAAATAGGATTGGTAGCTTATTAGGTAGGATTTTTTTTATTTTATTGAAATTTTTTAAATACATAAATTGGCAATATTCTGTTATATACTTCACAAAGAAAACAAGTTGCACTTCTTTCATGTTAATTTAAATTTCTTCCATGAACATTTTTACAACAATATTTACATTTTTTGACTTAAGGTAGTTCTATACTCGGCACTTAATGGGCTCAATCTTGAAAATTCTGCTTTTAAAAGACAGATGTATATCCCAGCAATGAACCCGTCCATGAATTTGTCTCTATATAAGAATTTAAATCTGAACAGTCAACTTTAATGCCAAAATTAGAATAGAAAACAAGAGGCCCACTGGCCTTATAGGTCACCTGAGTATAGTGTAACAACTTTCAAACAATTGAATTTGGTTCATGTTTTAAACCAGAGGCCATGAAATTCACAATTTTGAAAGAGGAACCATTGCTTATCATAGTTATAAACTTAGCATGCCTACTCTTTTTACTTAATACCCAGAGGTAGATCAGAGTAACAAAAAGAAAATGCACTTCCACTTTATAACCAGTTGTGCACCCCACCCCAAAGGAACCACGGACCCTGGGCATTAATATATTTTCAAACTATGTACCCCCCTCCCCCAATAGAGGAGGGCCATCCTAACACGTAACTGTTTTTGTTAACCTGAAATATAATTCTTAATAGTTTTAAAGAAAAAATTGGCACATAAACAGTTTAGATTTTGAGAATTATTAAAAACAATGATATTTTTAGATTTTTTTTTCTGAAAGACTTTTTTTATATTCAATTTTGGCTGTTGAATTTTTAGAGGTTTGTTGTATGAAAGGTAACCTGCAAAGATATGTCTTTTATTAGTGTTTGAGTGAGTTTGACTTATTCAAGGTATTCAAATTAAAAAATTATCAGTTTGACAGAAAATTTTGAAAGTACAGACCAGCTACCTTAACACACGACACACAACAACAGATGAAAATGGATAGCAATAGGTCACCTGAGTGACTAAGGTGACCTAAAAATGTGAAGGAACCAAATTTAATCATTGTTTTGCTTGAATTATTGTAAATATGAGTATGATAGTTGGGCTTACATATCAAAAGTACAAGAAAAATATACAAGCTTCACAGGTCAATCTCAATCATATCAGTAACTATATAAGGATATTTTTATGGACTCAATCTTAAAAAAATTACTTTCATTTTACAAGATAACATCTAAGAAAAAGAATAAGCTAAATAAAATTCATGTTCTATTTTGAATATGCAGATTTTCTACATTTCAATATAAATTTCAACTGAAATAAAATAGAAGGACATCGTTTTTAAATAAGTGTGAAATAATTGAAAGGTAAAAAATAGCAATGCATGAAAATTGCACCTCACCTATTCCCTAAAAAATCATTAATTCAGGGAAGTACAACTGTATCATTCCATTAAAAATACATGAAGGTACTGCCTTCTGGGTTTGTTTTTGTGGAGGTGGGTTTGCTGATTATAGCAAAAAAGAAATAACAATACTTTGAACGGTAATAACGAAAGACGCTTTCACTGTCGAACGTGGATATCAGATTAATTGCCTAATTACTGTAAACCAATTATTATACACGTCATTTTTTATTCGCAAATGACCGCTAGAGAACTAATCCGCTAGAGAACTAAACAAATGGTCATTTTTTTTATTTCCACAAGTATTTTTTTGTATCAAATTAAAATTTTATATCCACCCATAAACTAGGTAAAATGCTATCGTGAGTACTGCTTACGTATTATCATTCAAGACATTCTGTGCATTGCGTCCATTTAAAATCTTATATCCACACCTAAAGTAGATAAAATGTTACCATGAGTATACTTCTTACGCATTATTCATGACGCTAGAATGAAAATCGGGAAAAAAATCGAGAGAGATTAAAGTTGATTTTAAACTCTCAGGTGTAAATGTACTTCATGCTAATTTGGTAATTGACGCTTTACAAGATCTACATAGCCAAAGGGCAATTATTATAAACGGTTGGGATGGAACAGGACTGGGCCATAATTAGTCGTAATTGACCAGGCTATCTCTAACTCGGGATCGGTATTCAAAAAGGGCAAATAACTCTAATCATAACATGGGAAAATGAACAACTGGTTCGCGACGATAAATATCCGCGAGAAGAGGTTACTCGCGGAACTCGCGGATATTTATCGCACGCGTATAATACTTGGTTTACAACTTAGTTTAATGTCAGTGAGAATACTGTCTGTAACTCACGAATAAATCTTCAAAAAATCGCATTGTGCATTTCAGACTGGTTCATCAACTGTTTATGGAGGAATGAAGAGAAACTTAAGTATGTGTATTAATGAAATTCTTAAATTGAAGTGGGACTTATCTAACTTTCTTTCTAGCAAAGAGGAAACGTGACGCTGTTTTAGACACTTTGACGCTATAATCTGTGCGTCATAAGACGATACAGTACATAACATAAAATGTCATAATTTGTTTATTTATGCAAATATTTATTTGAAATTTGCTGTGCATATTGATGAAATTTGTTCTGAAGAGTAGTGAAAATTTTAGAACATAGTGATAATTATTTTTCACTATAGACAACTTGTCCATGATTTCACCAGATAACCCTCGTACAATGTATACAATCATAAAAATGCTAATATTTGGAGAAATACATATTGAAAAAACTTGAAATTACATCTAAAACAAATAATTTCTAACTAATACAAAAGGGTGATTTAGTAATGATCCTCCAGTTATCATTGACGTTATGCGACATTATTCAACATTTTACAGGGTTATCTTGTAAGCATTGCATTGTTTTCATATCGAGTTTTAATAAGAATTTAAAAGGTATATAACAAAACATTTGGTATCAAAATATTCAGAAAAACTGCTTTTTCAGAAACGGTGAAAAACCAATTTTCGAAAATTTGGTCACAATGGTCCCTTTTCACTTGACGCAACTCATATTCCAGATGTTTTGTTTATCAAAATTTGTTTCAGTAGTAGTATACAACAGCATGTATAGACATTTAAACATGCATCACACAGTTCCTTTAATTATTGGAATTCTTCAACGTTAGGGGAAAAGACAAAATTCATACTACGATGTCCTTAAGTGAAAATGGGTCAAAGATGGCCAAACTTATCACTGGATTATAGACAGACTTACTGGTACAGTAAAACTAGATTATAATGAAGTCTGTGGGACCTGTGAATTTAATTCCCTATATCCGTAATTCATTATATCCATATAATGAATTTGTATACTGGTAACTATATACAGCGAGTTCGCAATATGCAAGTTTTCCATCAATAATATTACCTAATATTGTAGACGTAGTTATTTCCATGGAGTCATAATTCCGCGGAATCATAACATCAGTTTGATCCACGGGTAAAAAATTACCTGGGTTCTTTGAATGCCAAAAATATATATTGTAACCTGCACTAAATATATGAGAAAAAAATACTATTATTTTGCTAAAATTTGTCTGCCTTATGAATATACAATTTTTTCAGAGAACAAAAACAAAAAAATGACTCGGAACATTATACATGTACGTATGCGGTACGTTCTCACCAGCTCACAAAATTATGAATTATCATGAAATAATTCTTGAGGGTTACATACATCAACTTCAAATAAACTCTTTTAAAAGGGGGAATGAAGTCAGACTCCATCAACACAAACGGTATACATACATCTGTGATTATCAACACTGAGGTCAAGTCATGTGAGGTGGCTGATCAACGCACACCAGTCCGTTCAAACAGAAGCTTGAGACAATCTGTGAATCTTTCACGAGTAAAAAATTAAAGTAATTTACTTTTTAAAAAATTATTTTTACATGGCCTGAACTTAATTGTGGTGTCACGTGTAAATGTAATTTTTCAGAGATTATTATAATAAATGTAAATGATTTTGATGACCTAATTTTTTTAATATGCATGTCGTAAGTTTTTAAAAATTAAATTCTTAAAGCAAATAAATATTTTAAACTTGATTTCGAGCTAATTTCCATGTTATCATGTCAGTTTCAATTCAATTAATTATACCAGTATAAACACAAAGGGATCTGAAAAACTGCAATAAAAACACGGGTCTTGGCGTTTCTATAATTGGATGATTGCCACATATCCGCTTGAGGACAATTCTGTGTAGCATGTGCTGTTATCTCATAACGGGGGAAGACGATTGAGTATGAGGCAAAGATATGCTGAGGACCCTGAAAAACTTCACTACATCCGTGAATTCGCTATATTCCTGTTCGTACTAAACGAGTTTTACTGTATTTTGCATAGAGCCCTTTGAATAGAATATGAAACCTTGATTTTAGAGATACCTGAAGCCAGACTGTTTGTCCTCATACTGTACATAGGATCTCCTCTAATATTGCTCCTAACTGCATTTGGTCTACATTGGATATGTTTCGTTGGAGGAAAAAATTGAGGGGGTCCAAAATTATCATCAGTTTCCTTGCAGAAATTAACTGAAAAGATATTTAAAGAGAACAAATATAAAACAAGATACAGTATAAAACATGTTTAAAGCAAACACGCTTATTTATTATTTTTATTAAACATTTCAAAAGTGCCCTATATATTAAACTCTAAGGCACTGTACAAGCATATTATGTAAAACAAATATAACTTAAAGTGGCAATACGGCTGCAAATCATGTGCTTTTTCATTCAAATTTACCCAATATATCATTCAGGAATAAGGTAAAAAGTTGAAATAAGCATTTAATATATTCTCCTCATACAAAATTAACTTAATTAGAATCTGCCAGAAAATCAAGGGTCGTACAACTTAGATCTGTTTACTTGTACCACGTGAATTCTAAAATGGCACGTGCATACAAGGTAGGGTTTACAATTATAATGGAATAATGGCGGTAAATTAATAATAGTTAACGTGCATACAATGATTAAGGTCAAGGTAAATTTACAGATTTATCAAACTTTAGAAATGAATTCCTTTATTAATGCTTTACAACTTTAGCTTGGTCAAATAAGGTGTTTCGGGGCATAATTTGTAGGTAAAAAAGATGAAATACTGCATTTTAATCTGTCATTTTCATTGAAAAATTAAGAAAACCAGTCATGAATATGGGAGTTTTTTAAGTATTCGGCAAAGGAAATGTATCCAGATTGCCTACAGTCTCTCAGAAAACGGTAATTAGTATGTTCATGGCCTCTTCTTTAAATCAATATAAAATTTAATATAGGTATCCGGTTTACTTTTCATATGATTTCAAATTGAATGACATGAAAACACCATAACATTTTAAAGTACGGGAAAAAGAAAGTTGAAATTGATTATGACGTCATAATGGATCTAGCACCAAAAAATTAGTCTCAAGTTATTTACTAGATCTTGACCTTAAGTACAAATGTTGACGTTTTGTGTTTTGGGGTGCAGGAAAGGAAAATCCACCAAATCACACGTCATCGCGGCAAAATGTCAAACAAAATATGTTTCTGTAGTTCCAACACAATTTGCACTTAAAATGGCAATAATCTTATATGTCATAAGTGCATTTTTATGTTGAGTTTATACTGATTTTTTTTCTTTGAAAGCCATGGAGATATGAGAAATGATAGCATGTACATGTATCAACAACCCTGTAGGGTAGAACCTTCGCGAGCCCCACATGAATGTCGCCGAGATCCCGTTTCTTCTTCATCCAATGATTATATTAATCTCCCAACTAAATTTTATCAGGAAAGTTGCTTTTTAATTTCAAGCCCTATTTTTGGTTTTGTTTTTCGTTTTGGGCGACTTTGTCAATATAGCAGGCCTACCGGGCTTCCTTCTCTTACCATGTTGTTTTGTTTATGAAAACTATAAGCATGTGTGTATAGCCTGGAATGTGGAACCTCGAACAAGTTGCGATGTATATATTTATGTACCATAAATAATTATTAAATTTAATGAAATAATCAGAATTATTTACTTATTAAATTGTAATTTACTGAAAGTGTATACATTTATGAGTATGAAAAAAAATACCAAATCCTATCAGAAAATTTTAACAAGTCTGTTTTTGAAGAGATGCGCCATACTGTCGCTTTAATTGAAACTAGATACTGTGAGCAATGAGCTCATTACATGACACCCTCCACCTCCCATGTAACTATGATGGCAGAGTCCATGTTTTGCTATGGAAAACCCAAAATATGTCTCCCATCAAAATGTAAAAAAGGAGGTGCACAATGGCAATATGTAATAAAAATTATGTGAAAGTCTCATCAAATTTCATTCAGTGTATGAAAAGAGTTGCGGATAAGAGATGGGTACCCCAAAGCTTAACAAACGGACGTATAGATGGAAGCATGTACAGACAGACAAATGAACGGATGGACATCACAATAACTATGTACCCTCCAACTTTTCAAGCGGGGTTATAAAAATTAGCAGCAGTCATATTTGAAATTAGGCCAGTAATGTGCCATATATTTATGAACAAACGTAAAAATAGTGTTATGATCTTGAAAAAATCATGAACAAGAGGCCCATTGGCCACATCGCTCACATGAGCAACTAACTAGGTAAAAACAAAAATCAATTCAGGATTGACAAGATGTGTTTGTAAAACACTATGCGCCTGGCGGCAACAAAGTTTGAAAAAAGCAATTTTTAGCTTAATTAGTTAAGTATGCATACCAAATATGAAGTCTCTAACTTTCATGGTTCAAAAGTTATGGTGAAGATTCAAAAAAGCTATTTTTATAGTATGTAGGTCACAGTCAACATCACAAGGTCAATGACCTTGGTAACATTTGAGAGAACTTAATTCATGGAGTATGCATACCAAATATGAAGTCTCTATCTTTCATGGTTAAAAGTAATGGTGAAGGTTAAAATTTGCAGACAAAAAGCTATTTTTAGTATATAGGTCACAGTCAAGGTCACAAGGTTATTGGCCTTGGTGTCATTTGGAAGAGCTTAATTAGTGGAGAACACATACCAAATATGAAGTCTCTATCTTTCATTGTTCAAAAGTTATAGAGAAGGTTCAAGTTTGAAGACAAACACACAGACAGACAGGACAAAAACAATATACGCCCCAGATCTATGGATCCTAGCGCATAAAAAGTTTACATTATAAAAAAAGTGGTTTGGATGGGGGGGGGGATTTGAACAAACTCAAATCTTTTTTTTTGGTGCTTTTATTTTGATGTTCAATCATGGCTTTGTTGTTCTTGGCCCCATCAAACCCCCTGGGGTCATGCTTTGAACAAAATGATTGAATTTACACTACCAGAGGATGCTGACATATAGCTATGAACAATCATGGCTTTACCGTTCTTGAGAAGAAGATTTAAGAGATTTTTCCTTTGTATTCCCATGTTAAACTTTGATACCCCATTTGGGCCCACCCTACCCCCTGGGGGTCATGATTTGAACAAACTTGAATCTATGCTACCTGAGGATGCATCTATATGAGTTTCATCAATGAACCATGGCTTTGCTGTTCTTGAGAACATTTTTCTTATGTATTCCTGTTAAACTTTGATACCCCATTTTGGCCTCAGCCCACCCCTGGGGGTCTTGATCTGAACAAAAACTTTAATCTACACTATCTGAGGATGCTTCCATATGAGTTTCATCTTTCCTTGCCTAGTTGTTCTTGAGAAGAAGATTTTCAACGATTTTCCCTATGTATTCCTATGTTTCACTTTTACCCCCCATTGTGGCCCCATCCTAACCCTTGGGGTCATGATTTGAACAAACTTGAATCTTCACTACCTGAGGATGCTTCTACATGAGTTTCATCAACGATGCCAATGACAACAACAAAAGACAACAAACAAATTTTGATCAAAAAAGCTCACTTGAGCCATCGGCTCAGGTAAGCTAACAAGAGGCCCATGGGCCACATCGCTCACCTGAGAAGCTTTGACCATTCTGTTCTTTACCAGATTTCACCCTTGTTATACATAATGCATCCCCACCCTACCCCACTGATCATAATTTAGACATTTTGAAATCTACACTACCACATGATCCTTCCATGGGCACATATGTTTCAGCTTTTTGGCCCAGTGGTTCCCGAGAAGAAGATTTTCAAAGATTTTTCCTATATATTTCTATATAAAACTTTGATTCCCTATAATGGCCCCGCCCTTCCCCCGGGGGTCATGATTCCTACAATTTAGAATTTACACTACCCCAGAATGCTTCCACATAAGCTTCACTTTTTTGGCCCAGTGGTTCTTGAGAAGAAGATTTTCAAAGATTTTTCCTATATATTTCTATATAAAACTTTGATTCCCCATTGTGGCCCCACCCATCCCCCGGGGGTCATTATTTGAACAATTTAGAATCTACATTATACCAGGATGCTTCCACATAAGTTTCAGCTTTTCTGGCGCAGTGGTTCTTGAGAAGAAGATTTTCAGAGATTTTTCCTATATATTTCTATGTAAAAATTTGATACCCCATTGTGGCCCCGCCCTTTCCCTGGGGGTCATGATTTGAACAATTTAGAATCTACATTATACCAGGATGCTTCCACATAAGTTTCAGCTTTTCTGGCGCAGTGGTTCTTGAGAAGAAGATTTTCAAAGATTTTTCCTATATATTTCTATGTAAAAATTTGATACCCCATTGTGGCCCCGCCCTTTCCCTGGGGGTCATGATTTGAACAATTTAGAATCTACATTATACCAGGATGCTTCCACATAAGTTTCAGCTTTTCTGGCGCAGTGGTTCTTGAGAAGAAGATTTTCAAAGATTTTTCCTATATGATTCTATGTAAAACTTTGATTCCCCATTGTGGCCCCGCCCTTTCCCTGGGGGTCATGATTTGAACAATTTAGAATCTAACTATACCAACTTCCACATAAGTTTCAGCTTTTCTGGCCCAGTGGTTCTTGAGAAGAAGATTTTCAAAGATTTTTCCTACATATTTCTATGTAAAACTTTGATTCCCCATTGTGGCCCCGCCCTTCCCCTGGGGGTCATGATTTGAACAATTTAGAATCTACACTATACCAGGATGCTTCCATATAAGTTTCAGCTTTTCTGGCCCAGTGGTTCTTGAGAAGAAGATTTTCAAAGATTTTTCCTATATATTTCTATGTAAAACTTTGATTCCCCATTGTGGCCCCGCCCTTCCCCCGGGGGTCATGATTTGAACAATTTAGAATCTACACTACCCCAGGATGCTTCCACATAAGTTTCAGCTTTACTGGCCCAGTGGTTCTTGAGAAGAACCCTATTTTTGTCTTTTCTTGATTATCTCCCCTTGCGAGGGGATATGTCCCTTCATTTTAACAATTTAAATTCCCCTTTACCCAAGGATGCTCTGTAGCAAGTTTGGTCAAAATTGGCCCAGTGGTTCTTGAGAAGAAGTATGTGAAAATTACAGACGGACAGACAACAGACGGACGGACGACGGACAAAATGTGATCAGAAAAGCTCACTTGAGCCTTCGGCTCAGGTGAGCTAAAAAGGGAATGCATGAAATTATTTTTATTACACATATTTTAGGAACCATTTATATTCTACGGAATGGCCTACCTTTTTCAATAGATACAGATTTTCCACGTCTTCCTCTGCCACTGGAATGTCTGTAATCCGATTCTTTCAGTTCACAAGATGAGACTCTTGATTCTCTTCCAGCTACATCAACAAAACTGTTGCATCTCCCTTCAACTATGTCAGACTGACTGGTTTCAACGCCATAGACAAGATCAGCAGTTGAATAAGGCACTGTGTGGGTTGAGGAAGAACTGAATTGAAAAGTAAATTAGTGTCTACATTAACAGAACAAAAAGAACTCATATTCTTATTAACTTTTACAGTGCAGATAGCTCTAGTCTTTTTAAGAACATGTCTCTTTTGGGGAACAATAGACTCAAAAGACAAGAGGCCCACGGGCCTTATAGGTCACCTGAGTATTGTGTCACAACTTTCAAACAATTATATTTGGTTTGTGTTTTAAACCAGAGGCCATGAAATCCGCAATTCACAATTTTGAAAGAGGCACCATTGCTTATCATAATTATAGACTTAGCATGCTCTGTTTACTTAATACCCAAAGGTAGATCAGAGTAACAAAGAGAAAATGCACTTCCACTTTATAACCAGTTGTGCACATCATCCCAAAGGAACCACTGACCTTGGGGCCACATATTTCAAAATTTTGCAAATTTTATCATAAAATGGTTGATTAATACCAAAGAGCAGATTTAAAAGCATTAATTTATTTTCAGACTATGTACCCCCCCCCCACGACACCTCTCGCCCAGGGGGCATGAGATTAACCATTTTGCTAGATGCACCTTTCTTCGACATAAATATATATTAATTATTGGATCATTGGCATAAAACCCAGGAGCAAAGGAAAGATTTTCAAAGAATTAATGTATTTTCACTATATAATCAATAGAGCCCTGCCCTAACACCAGAACCTCTGACACAGAGGCCAAAAAATTCACAATTTTGGAAGAGGCACGTTTGCTTATCATAACACTTAGTTAGTTTATAAATACCCAGGAGCAGAGAAGAAGATTTTCAAAGAATTAATGCATTTTCACTATATGATCAATAGAGCCCTGCCCTAACACCAGAACCCCTGACCCTGGGGCCATAAAATTCACAATTTTGGAAGCGGCACTCTTGCTTATCATAACTATTTACTTACATAGTTTATTTAATACCCAGGAGCAGAGAAGAAGATTTTCAAACAATTAATGCATTTTCACTATATGATCAATAGAGCCCTGCCCTAACACCAGAACCCATGACCCCGGGGCCATAAAATTCACAATTTTGGAAGAAGCACACTTGCTCAACCATAATTATGTACTTTCATAGTTTATTTACTACCCTGGAGGAGAGAAGAAGGTTTTCAAAAAATTAATGCATTTTCACTAAATAATCAATAGGGCCCCGCCCTAACACCAGAACCCCTGACCCTGGGGCTACAAAATTCACACTTTTGGAAGAGGCATTCTTGCTCATCATAACTATGTACTTAGTTAGTTTATTTAAGGTAGGATTCTTCTCACATTTCTTGTATTTAAAAATTAATGAAATTTTCACAGAATCAAGAGGACAATATCACTAAGTGATGGTATCAGTGAGGTTAAATTTGACCGTTTAATATTAGAGGCAAGGTCAGGTCAAGGTTATTACCTTTTTCCTGGACATTAAGAATAAAAAATTACTGCATTAATTCAAAAGATTTAATGTATTTCTATATATAGGGCCTACATGATAATATTACCAAATTGACATGGATGATTTTAATAAAATGGATATTTGCCGCTACTTTTCTTAAATTTTTAGGATTTTTTAGTTAGTTTTATATGCTTCCTATATTTAACTTTTCCCAATTTTCACAAATAGTAAAGTTGTCACATAAAGGTACAAAATGATACAAAAACTAAAAGTTTTGATCCTAAGAGAGAAATAACACTTTAGGGATTTTTGGCTCAAATCTGTACTTAGATTTAATGCATTTAAAAGCCAACATAGTTCTAGTATGTGTAAAAAATCTTATTTATTTGATATATTTGAAACTTTAGTCCCTTATTATTAGTTTAACTTACATTTGAAAATTTCATCAAGTCTTTGATTGCGTAAAAATATTAAGTAATGTTCTATAATAATTTTGAGAGGCAGAAAAGAAGATATTTTCATACGCCACCATTCCGCCAAAAATATAGTCCCTGCTAGTTTTCAAACGCAGTTTACCATTTCTATTTAAAGTTGTATAATTGTGATGAGGAAAGAAAAATATGCTCTTTTAAATCTCTTACATATAAATATATAAGACATATCAACAATTGTACTTTGAATATTCCATCTAGTCAGAAACTTTACCTTAATACCCAGGATGCAGAGAAGAAGATTTTCAAAGAATAAATGCATTTTCACTATATAAACAATAGAGCCCCGCCCTAACACCAGAACCCCTGACCCTGGGGCCATAAAATTCACAATTTTGGAAGAGGCACTCTTGTTCATCATATACTATGTACTTAGTTAGTTTACTTAATACCCAGGAGCAGAGAAGAAGATTTTCAAAGAAATCATGCATTTTCACTATATAATCTATATAGCCCCGTCCTAGCACTAGAACCCCTGACCCTGGGGCCATGAATTTCAATTTTGGTAGAGGACTCAATGCTCATAAAAAACATTCATGCCAACAGTTTGCCTGCTTGATGTCCAGGAGGAAAGAAGAAGATTTTAAACGATTGCAATAATTTTAGTGGTATTGGCCCCACCCCTCAGGGGGGCGGGGACCATAAAATTCACAATTTTTGTTCCCCTTCACCCATAGATGCTGTATACCAAATTTGGTTGAAATTGGTTAAGTGGTTTAAGAGAAGAAGCTGAAAATGTTCAAATGTTAACACACGACGCACGACAGACGAAGACGGACGAAAATGGATAGCAATAGGTCACCTGAGTTACTCAGGTGACCTAAAAACTGAAAGAACTCTGAAAAACTAAAATCAGAGAAATATGTCTAAGAGTGTTGATTCTTTGATGCATCACTCATAATAGTTTGGTCTATGTAAGGCTTGAGGTTACAGTGGAAAAAGAAAGAACATGCTCCAAAAACTCCACAAGGTCATTTATCTGGAAAATGAATATCAAATTCAGCATCTGAAGAAACATTGGAAGTGAGCATCTCTTGATGCATCATCTTTTGCAAGTTTTTTTTTTTTTAATAGAACATATAATTTCTTAGAAATAATTCTACTCCAATAACTTAAATCTGGTCACTCATCTTCATATCATAGGTCAAATCCAGCATAAAAAAAATGTCCAGAAGACATCATCAATAAACTAGAGGTACTGTGAGCACTGACCTCACTAAACGACAGCCCCCCCCCCCCCCCATATGATTATAAAATACATGTTTTGCTCATATACTGTATGTAAACAACTCAGATGGGCAAAGGGAAGTAACTCTAAAATAAAAATAAGACAAAACAAGAGATGTTTGTAAAACACTTATGCCCCCCTCCCCCCAATTGGAATTTTTCCAAGTCCAAAAGGTTATCAATCTGTCAAAAATGGCGCAATAGTACCCAAAACAGAATTTGACCTAGATATTCATCTGATAAATCTGTATACTAAAATTAATTTCAGTATGTGCAACCTATGTGAAGAAAATGAATGGAAACTGCAAATAATTGGAATTTTTCTAAGTCCAAGGGGCATAACTCTGTCAAAAATGGCGCTATTGTACCCCAAACATAACTTGAACTAGATATTCATCTGATATATCTGCATAACAAATTTCATTTCAGTGTGTGCAACGGATGTGAAGAAAATGATCGAAAACTTAGTGGACCGACAGAATGACAGACAGCAGCAAAGCAATATGCCCTCCCTTCTTTGAAGATGGCATAAATATTAATATAATGGCAGTGTCAATATTTTGCCATGGGAAACCCAAAATATACTCACCGTCAATAGAAACGCAACACCCTAATTTTAGGGGTGAAAATTATATACGGGATATAACTATGTACCAAAAAAGTTAGGACATCTTTTACTTTGCCAAATCAGTTATTTAACGGTTGAATGATTTTCATTCCTGATTTTTAGCCCCCTGAACATGAACAGAAATAAAAAATTAGCATTTTTAATAAAATTATTGTCTATATTTTGGGTTTTCAAGGTTTTGTACCTGTTAATTATACGTCTTGTACTAAAAGTCAGGAAAAAATATCCTTCTTTCTCTTCCGGATGTGATGCCTGCATGTATTTCCTCAAAGTAACTGAAAGCACGCATTTTCATTGCTAATGTTGGAAATTTTCAAAATAAAGAAAAGGGAGAGTACAGATGCAAATATAACTACATAACGAACTCATGTGTTTCATTTGAAAAACAGGCATTTAAAAAAGGACAAGAATATTTATTTCGCTCAGATTGTGCATGGTAGAACGCTGCTCATGTTGTACAAAATTAATTGAATGGTCGGAAGGGGGGATGTTTTAAAAGTTATGTGTTACTTTCTAAGGTCTAAAAATAACATTTAAAGTTTAAATGAAGCATCATTGTTATGTAAATTTACTTTTTACATTCATGTATTCATTCTTAATCTTATCTTTAAACCTTATAAAGTAACACATAACTCTAAAACATCCCCCCTTCCGACCATTCAATTAAAACGTGCTAGTCCGCCATGTACAACATAAGCAGCCCGAATTCTACCATGCATTAAGTTTATCAATGTCTTAATCTGAGCGAAATAAATATTCTTGTCCTTTTTTAAATGCCTGTTTTTCAGATACTGAGGTCGAATTTTCTCTAACTTGGCGTAGTGTAGTAACCCTTGGACTTCCGGTCAAGGAACCGTCATTCATGCTTTTGAAACACATGAGCCCGAAAAGTCGTTATGTAGTGTATATTTGCATCTGTAGCTCTCCCTTTTCTTTATTTTGAAAATTTCCAACATTAGCAATGAAAATGCGTGCTTTCAGTTACTTTGAGGAAATACATGCAGGCATCACATCCGGAAGAGAAAGAAGGATATTTTTTCCTGACTTTTAGTACAAGACTTATAATTAACAGGTACAAAACCTTGAAAACCCAAAATATAGACAATAATTTTATTAAAAATGCTAATTTTTGATTTCTGTTCAGGGGGCTAAAAATCAACTTCCGGTAATGGAATGAAAATCATTCAACCGTTAAATAACTGATTTGGCAAAGTAAAAGATTTCCTAATTTTTTTGGTACATAGTTATATCCCGTATATAATTTTCACCCCTTAAATTAGGGTGTTGCGTTTCTATTGACGGTGAGTGTAGCTATGTGTCAGATCAAAAAGTAAAATAGGAGGTGCACAATGGCAATTTATGTAATAAAGATTCTGTGAAAGTTTCAACAAATTTCATTCAGTGGTATGAGAGGAGCTAGTTGCGAATAAGAGATGGGTACCCCAAAGCGTAGCAGATGGACGTACAGACAGATGGATGGACATGCCGATTACTATATACCCTCCTGCTTTTCAAGCGGGGGTATAATAAATATTGAATGCAAGGTTGATTCTATTATACAATTATTGACTTTTGATGAGGTCTAAACTCCTGACTATACGGACCTGGTCAGGTATTGGTTGACTGAGGCCGAAGGCTGAGGTTAACCAATACCTGACCAGGTCCATATAATAGTCACGAGTAGACTGAATTCAAAAATCAATAACCGTTTTATTAAATGATAAGGAATTTTACAACACTTTTGACATTTTTGTTCTTGTTTCCATCAAAAATAACATACAACTAGAGCAAAGCTTGTTGCAAAGCAAAGAGTAGGTCTTCCGTCCTGTTTGACCGGAAGTAAGTTTTATTTTTCAAAAAAAATGAGTAATGACGTACAAAAATGGTTTAAATCCTCCAAATCTATGATTGTTAATTATTGCAAAATAAAGCCATTTTTTACTACTTCCGGTTTCACTGGAATTAAATTTTATGCTTCCAGTGACATTTTTTACCCAAAAGCATGTCAAGAACGGCAAAAATATGCATTTTTTGACTACTTCCAGTTTGACCGGAAGTGCATAGCTGGACATATTTTGACGACCCCAATAGATTAAGCTTGACATTTTGAACAACTTTGCTTCTTTGCCGTATTACAAATTCTCAATACTTTTGGAGATATAAAGGAAAAACTTTTGGCCCCTCTCAGCCCTTAATTATAGGGCCAGCCCTTTATCATTGATTTCCATTGAAGGATAGTGACATTCTTTACAACTTTTGTTCTACATGTCTTTACAAAATATTAACATGTAAAAAGATATTGCAGAAAAGGTGTGAAAAATTTCTAAGTCCCCGATAGGACTTTTTTTGGACCATAGCGAGCCCTGACGTTCGGTGTTTCCGGAAAAAGCGAAATGGGAAAGGCATATCTACAGACATAGGTCTATCATACCTGAAAGTTTCATGTTTCTATCTCAACCCACCCATTTCTCAGAAAAATTCTGGACAACCCGATCCTTTAAAATTCAGTAATTCAGCAATATCTCAGGACCAGAAGTGACGTCATCAAAAAAGAAAAAAACACATAAGGTTCAAGTGATGATATATAAGTCCTGAAAGTTTCATGAAAATTCATCAAGCCGTTTACATTCACACCAACACATGCTTTAAAACACGCAATCTGATTGGTCGAAAAAACTGTAGGCAAATCTATGGTTGGTCAAGAAGGAAAACCTGAATAAACCCCATATGAGGTGAATTCACTCTGAGGTACATCTCAGGAAAAGGCATCTAGACCAATCAGAGAGCCTGCATGCCTAGAAACTTTAACCAGATTGTGCTATCTGGAAAATGTAGGTCAAGTCCAGTATCCAAAGCAAGTCAAGTAGGATGGACGGAAATGAACTTGTGCATGGTTAAATTAAACTTTCAATATGCATGGAGAACCCTGTACAACTGTGTATAAATACATATTTCTAAATTTAAACATAGGTATTCAGAGATTACAGAGCTCACCTCAACAAATGTTATCTTTAAGTATATAAGGCAAAGTCCCACAATTAACTAATACTGTACAGTATAAGTACAAATTTTAGCAATTTAATTTGTCCTTAAAAGTTGGGGTTTTTTTATTTTCGCGAGATGTAATTTTAGTGATTTTAAAAAGCTCACTAAAAGAAACTATTACAAATAAAGTGTGATGAATTTTTTGCAATATTTAATTTAATATGCTATCATAATCAATTTCAACTTTCTTTTTCCCAAACTTTACGGCTATAGCAGAATTATGAAGAAAATAGGGTATTTTCATGGCATTGAACTTGAAATCATATGAAAATATAATCCTGATACCTATACTAAATTTCATATCATTTTAAAGAAAAGGCCACGAACATACAAATTACTGTTACCTGAGAGACTGTAGGCAATCTGGATACACTTTCTTTGTCGAACATGAAAAAAAACCCGTATTCATGGCTGCATGGTTTTCTAAATTTTTCATTGAAAATGACAGTTTAAGATATGGTTTTACATTTTGTTTACCTACAAATAATGAAATTATGCCCAAAACACCTTATTTGACCAAGCTAAAGTTGTAAAGCATCATTAAAGGAATTAATTTCTCAAATTTGATAAATCTGTACTGGCATTAATACTAGAACTTGACCTTAAATTAAAAAGTAAATTTATGCAATTGTCCATTTGAAAACCCAAAACACAACTCTTCTAAACTATCCCTGGATTTTGTTGTTGATCGCCTAATATAACAGGCAGGGAAAAATCTTGGCCATACTGGGTCTCAACCCAGAGACCTCTCAATAACCGGATGGGCACTACATCACTGCATGAGCAAAGCTTTTAGGCCAATGTAGCCCATCATTATTCATATGTTCCCGTTATGTTCGTTTCTTATAGATTTATATTACAAGAAAAGTGAGTAATTCATGATAATCATTGTGCATGCATTTCAAAAACTATAAGCTAGGCTATTTTACTGTTTCTATCATTAAATGACACGATATAAAAGGGGAGAAAAATCAAAAGAGGCTCACCCACCTTTTCAGTCATATTTAATTAAACGTTCTGAATCAAGATTACTTCACTTCCTAGCAGTCTTAAAGGTGACTGCGGTAGTACAAGGGATATTTTCACAAAGCCTCTAAAATTGAAACGTTTTCTTGTTGCCATGGTTACTACTTATATTGTAAATATTATATTGTATGGGGTTAGTTCATATTTATTTGACTATTTTTTATTCGATGAATAAAAAAGACACTTGTTTTGTCCACATTTCTCACACAAGTGCAAATATTCATTTTTCCTTTATTCCTCTAAGGCCCATTATTATTTAGGCTATCTGTTTACTTATTTATTGTTGCCCCTCGACCTCGTTGTAGACCGACTTTAGCTACTAAGCTAGGCTAGTCCCCTGTTAGGAAAAATAAACCATATCAACAATGATTTGTACCATTTGTCATTCAAAGAATAAAAACAATTATTAGACATACAAAGACAAACAATGCACTTACATGAATTTAATCCTTAGCTGCATTTCGTAGCAGTTCCACAATAATATTGCATGGGTGGTCGTTCCTAGAGGTTTCGATCATGTGCATTTTGGACCCCAAGAGATTTTGATCCAAAACGAAGACAAGATAAGACCTTGTATAAGATTTTCTAGAAAACTTGTCTAATGAGAGCATATTCATTCCGATGCTAAGAAATAAAATAATTTAGCCACAGTGCTGTGAACATAAATCTGAGATGAATGTTAAGAAATAATTAAGGTACTGAAAGTACTGATAGTTGGGCTCTGGGGAGAAAAGAGAGATCCAAAATGGAACGACGCTGCTTTTTTTTTTTTTTTTTTTTCTATTTTCAGTTTATTCAGTGTATCCTATCTAGAATAATGAATCTCCAACTTGCGCTATAACTGTTGTACATCTATACATTGGCATTCAGGTAAGTATTTCACATTGGGGAGTCGAACTGGATGCAAATAATCCTAACTTTTTGTGACATAAAGGAATAATTAAAAATAAAAACACCAATCAATTCAAAAAACAGGCCAGACAGTGTTATATGAGGAGGAAGATGTCAAGATGGAAGGGATGAATACAATTATATTGTTTCCCACTTTCTCCACTTTTTTCTGAGAAAAGTTTTGATATTTAAAAAATTTTGGATGTAAATTTTACTTGGACAGCTTTTTAGTGAAATGGCCTTAGAGGCTTTTAAGTCAAATGAAAGTCAAGTGACACTCATTGAAATTTACATTCATTTTTCCTGTCATTTTCCCTAATTGTCTGTAACACTTCTGGCTTGTACTATATATTATCAAACAAGAGGCCCATGGGCCTTATAGGTCACCTGAGCATGTATTTCAACTAATCAGTAATATTCAGCAATAATCAGTAGTGCCCCTACCACACATGAACCCCTGACCCTTAGGCCTAGATCCACACATTGCACAATTTTTGAAAAGGCATCCTTGCTTTTCAAAAATATTTGATTAATACCAAGGAGCAGGTTTCAAACAATTCATTCATTTTCAGTATATAAGTACAGCCCCCACCCTCTATGGTACCCCGGACCCTGGGGCCTTGAAATTCACAATTCTGGAAGATTAGGGCCCTTGCTCATCATTTTTTTTTAATTTAAGTAATTGCAAGACATATACACCTCTCTCTCCCACTCTCATACCTGTTGGAAAAACAAACAAATACACACACATTTATAAACATCTAGTATACATACATAAGGATAGATACACTTCAATATACGTATAATATACATAAACATAAACTTACGCAATATGCAATGCATATTCAATCAGTAATTATATTAAGAGTTACTATTAGACACAATTTAAAAAGACATTTCCACTTGGACCATCTATTTTTGTAAAATATATTTCCTGAAAATTTTTCTTCTAAACAATAAAGTAATTGTTTAAATATTTTAAGATTTCATTAAAAACAATATTATTGTTTTTTCTTGATTGTTGAAATAAGTATTTGCTCATCATAACTATATAGGTAGTTCATCTGCTTAATACCTAGGAGCAGAGAAGAAAATTTTCAAAGATTTAATGTATTTTCACTATATAATCAATAGAGCCCCGCCCTAACAACAGAACCCCTGACCCTGGGGCCCTTGGACAATTTTGGTAGAGGCACTCATGCTCATCATAACTATGCACTTAGTTTATTTAATACCTAGGAGCAGAGAAGAAGATTTTCAAAGAATTCATGTATTTTTACTATATAACCAATAGAGCCCCACCCTATCACCAGAACCCCTGACCCTGGGGCCATAAAATTCACAATTTTGGTAGAAGCACTCTTGTTCATCATAACTATGCACTTAGTTAATTTATTTAATACCTAGGAGCAGAGAAGAAAATTTTCAAAGAATTCATGTATTTTCACTATATAATCAATAGAGCCCCGCCCTAACACCAGAACCCCTGACCCTGGGGCCATAATATTCACAATTTTGGTAGAGGCATTCTTGCTGATCATAACTATGCACTTCGTTAGTTTATTTAATACCTAGGAGCAGAGAAGAAGATTTTCAAAGAATTCATGTATTTTTACTATATAATCAATAGAGCCCCGCCCGAACACCAGAACCCCTGACCCTGGGGCCATAAAATTCACAATTTTGGTAGAGGCACTCTTGCTCATTATAACTATGTACTTAGTCTATTTAATACCCAGGAGCAGAGAAGAAGATTTTCAAAGAATTCATGTATTTTCACTATACAATTAATAGAGCCCTGCCCTTACACCAGAACCCCTGACCCTGGGGCTCTATTGATTATAAAATTCACAATTTTGGTAGAGGCACTCATGCTCATCATAACTATGCACTTAGTTAGTCTATTTAATACCCAGGAGCAGAGAAGAAGATTTTCAAAGAAATAATGCATTTTCACTATATACTTATTTAGCCCCGCCCTAGCACTAAAACCCCTGATCCCAGGGTCATGAATTTCAAAATTTTGGTAGAGGACTCAATGCTGATTACAATCATGCAAACAGTTTGACTGCTTGATGTCCAGGAGTAAAGAAGAAGATTTTTAAAGATTGCATTAATTTTAGTGGTTTTGGCCCCAACCCTCAGGCCCCAGGGGGGCAGGGATCATGAAATTCATAACTTTTGTTCCCCTTTACCCATAGATGCTTTTTGGCAAATTTGGTTGAAATTGGTTCAGTGGTTGCAGAGATGAAGCTGAAAATGTTCAAATGTTAACGCATAACGCACGACGCACAACGATGGACAAAAACAGATAGCAATAGGTCACCTGAGTTTACTCAGGTGACCTAATAACATATACAGCATATGTTATTGCCATATTATACTGTGACTTATTGAATCATTATCATTTACATAGTAATCAATATATGTATCCAATGTATTCCATTTAAGGAATAACTGTCTTATTTTTCGAATTCATGAAGTGATCAATGGATTGGCTTGTGTGATAATTTGCCGAAGGCGTTTATGCATAAAATTATCACACAAGCCAATCCATTGATCATCTTCATGAATTCGAAAAATCTGACAGTTATTCCTTATATTTACATGCTTTGATTCCGCCAATCCACGGGCTCCAAGCCTGCTTCTCTCTAGGTGTTGTCCCGCCTTGCACGTGGTTTTTTTGGAACCGCGCCAAAACATTCATGAGGAAATCAATTACATTTACAATTGGTAATTTTATCTCGGACAAAGACATTGGAAATGTAAATATTTAAAAATACATGTAATATTTATTCATTTACTGCACATTTTGTTATCATGGTAAATCAAGTGGTTAGAGCCTCTGCCCTAGAGTTGTGAAGTAAGGGGTTATCCTAACATCGCAGGTTCAATCTTATCCTGGCACTGTGAGATGTGGAGATATTTCCTTTTGATGAGACTATTTCTTAACAAGGTCCCATGTTAGAGTTACTGTAGGCTTTGGCACAAAAAAGATCCCTCACTGCTCATGTCAGTGTCAAGAATAGGTAAAAATTTGTAGCTCTCCACCGGCAAGTTGTGGCAACTTCTACAAGTTAAAAATTCTTGAGAGGGACATCAAATAACAAACACCCCCTTTCATAATCATACACACTTTCTGTTGTTGCTGTCAGGATGAATACAGGGAAATTCAGCATCTGTAAATGAAAAAAGGGAATTGGTTTGAATTTTTGTAATGTTATATGTAACCAGAAGTCTCTGATGAGACTGTAGCTCTAATGGTCTGTTAGAGCTATGTAACAAAGGAAAAGTAGCACTTGGATCTGAAACTTTGCAACAGGCAGCAATAAATAAAATTATGTATCTTAGTGTAGTCTAATTGTGTGCCAAATTTTATTGAAATCAGACCAAAATTTTAGGAGGAGTAGCATTTTAAAGGAATTTCTCAAAAATTTCTATTTTTAGTAACCATGGCAACACTGTTCATCGAAATCAAAAACTGATGCACTAGTTTATGTATTTTAGTGTATTCTACTTGTGTACCAAGTTATATTGAAATAAGACTAAAATTGTAGGAGGAGTAGCATTTTGAAAAATTGTTTACAGACAGACGGACAGCTAGACGGACGGATGACGGACACCTTTCCATTGCATAAGCTCTTCTGGTCTCTGACCAGTAGAGCTAAAAACAAACAAAGAAACGGACTAAGTGCTTCTCGATCGTTTTACATGCGAAAATATCTCTGGCTAAAGTAACATTAAAATGACGTAGCGATGCTGCTCCAGGTCAATGGACACATGCAAGTGTATGATTTCACCAGAACTTATCTGATAACCATAGAAATAAGAAATTTTGCATAACTGTTTTATTCGTTCTGTATAAAATGTTGACAAATTTTCATGAACTTATCTCTGTCCTTTATAGAGTTTCAGCAAATGTCTCAATAATTTCCGAACAGCCCTCGTATATTCTTATGTAAGTGGGGTCATGATTTGAATAAACTTGAATCTACAATACCTGAAGATGTTTCCCCATAAGTTTCATCTTTTCTGGCCCAGTGGTTCTGGAGAAGAAGTCAAAGCTGTAATAAGTTTACAGACAGACTGGAGCCTGCACCCCATGTTTTAATTCCCAAACATAACTTTTTACTACTATTGAGAATGTTCATAATAAGGCCAGTTGCCCTCCCCCCCCCCCCCCTCCTCCCACTTTTTGTTGCAGTAAGGTCAAATAAGGGTTATGTTGGGGTTTTTTTAGGGAAGAAAATATGGTACTGAAAGAAGTTGACCCCCTTTTATTTTTGCTTGACAGGTTTTTTTTCAGGTTAGTTGAAAATTTTTTCTCTGGCTGCACCCCCCACCCCACTTTCATAATCATAATTAACTTATGGTCACAATTTTATATGGTCATAACTTAAGTTAAGATAAGTTTAAGAAACAGGGACAAAAATGTTACCTGAAAAAATCTACAATCGAATTGGCATACATGTATTGTAGAGGACCCTGGAGATGGAGTTATGGTTCATTGGTTTTAATGTGCAGACTTTCTCTTCCATGATATTATATATTTACCTTTTAATTTTTCTGGGGTTTGTGCCCACATCATACAATGTAAATGAGATGTTTTTAAAACACTTATACCCCCTCCCCAGATAATTGGAATTTTTCTAAGTCCAAGGGGCATAACTCTGTCAAAAATTGCTCTATCATACCCAAAACAGAACTGGACCTAGATATTTTAATGATAAATCTGTATACAAAATTTTATTATGGTATGTGCAACCGAAGCCAAGAATGCCCTGTGACAAATTTGACAATGATTGGCCAAGAGGTTCTTGAGTTATGGCCCATATTTTAAAAAGTTTAAGCACATCGCACACCGCACAAATGACCATAGCATTAGATCTCTGAGCCTTTGGCTCGGAAGAGCTAAAAGCACAAAACCCAATAATAAATAGGACATCATGAACGCAGACACAGGGTCAACCAGAAGAGGCTGAAGCAAAGTGCTGAAGAAAACAGTACAAGTAAAAACATTCCCAACACTCAGTCAATGCCTACATATTTAATTCTAAGGAAGACAGACCAAAGTCTCACAGCAATGGACAAATATTATCTATTAGTTGTCATGTTAGGACAGAATTCCTATAAATTTATAATAATGCTGCTAAACAATGGTGCTAAGAGATTTCCAACAAGTAAGATGTATAGGTCTACTCAATGTAGTGGAGTTGATGTTCAACAAGAGGCCCAAGGGCCTTGAATCGCTCTTCTGATAAATTGTACAATCTATCACTTCTGTTTGAAGCCTCTAACCCTAAGTATCCTAAGACCCAAGTTGCATCAACTGACGAAGTTTGATGATTCTTAGCCAGCTAAGACTGAAGATATTTTAATAAAGCTATAAAAAAACCGTAAGTAGGTCACAGTGACCTACTTTAAAATTGAAGTTGTCTGAGGACTCAAGATGCATTAATAGACAAAGATTCAACATTCTAAGCCAATAAGTATTTGAGATATTTAAAAGTAGGTCATGGTGACCTACTTTTTTGTCTACACTCTCCGAAAACCCAAGATGCATCAAAAAACTAACAAAATTTGCTGATTCTAAGCCAATAAGTACACAAGATACTTAAATATAGCCATAAACTGTCACAGGTAGGTCACTGTGACCTAATTTTGAGTAGACGATTTTCAAAAACCCAAGATACATCAACTGACAAAGTTTGATGATTATAAGCCAATAAGTACTTTTTCTCCGAAAATCAAAGATGCCCCAACTGACAAAGTTAAACAATTCTAGGTCAATCAGTACTCTGGATATGAAAATATAGCCATTAAATGTCAAAAGTAGGTCAAGGTGATGTAATTTTTGGTTTGCGTTCCCCGAAAACCCAAGATACATCAACTGACAAAGTTTGATGATTCTAAGCCAATAAGTACCTGAGATATTCAAAAGTAGGTCACCGTGACCTACTTTTTGTCGACATTCTCTGAAAACCCAAGACATCAACTGACAAAGTTTATGATTCTAAACCAATAAGTACTTGAGATACTTAAATATAGCCATAAAATGTCAAAAGTAGGTCACCTTGACCTACCTTTTTTGACTACATTCTTGGAAAACCCAAGACATCAACTGACAAAGTTTAATTTTTCTAAGCCAATAAGTAATAGAGATACTTAAATATAGCCATAAAATGTCAGAAGTAGGTCACGATGACCTATTTTTTAGTAGACGGTTTTTGAAAATCCAAGATACATCAACTGACAAAGTTTGATTATTCTAAGCCAATAAGTACCTGAAATATTCAAAAGTTGGTCACCATCAACATTCTCTGAAAACCCAAGATGCATCAACTGACAAAGTTTGATGATTCTAAACCAATAAGTACTTGAGATACTTAAATATAGCCACAAAATGTCAGAAGAAGGTCACCATGACCTACTTCTGAACATCATTCTCCGAAAACCCAAGATGCATCAACTGAAAAAGTTTGAAGTTTCTAAGCCAACCAGAAATACTTGAATAAAGCCATAAAATGTCAAAATTAGGTCACAGTGACCTACTTTTTGGTCAACATTCTCTGAAAACCCAAAATGCATCAACTGACAAAGTTTGATGATTCTAAACCAGTAAGTACCTGAGGTACTTAAATGTAGCCATAAAAATGTTGAAAGTACATGTAGGTCAGGATGACCTACATTTAGATCAACTTTGTTCAAAGCCTGACCCCCCGGGGTCATGATTTGAACAAACTTGAATTTACACTACCTGAGGATGCTTCCATATAAATATTATTATTCATGCCTTTGCTGTTCGTGAGAAGAAGATTTTTAAAGAATTTATATATTTCTATGTTAAACTTTGACCAGCTGTTGTGGCCCCACCCTTACCCTGGGGGTCATGATTTGAACAAAACTGAATCTACTTCCCTATAAGTTTTATCTTTCCTGGCATAGTGGTTCTTGAGAAGAAGATTTTTAATACATAACACCAAATTTTCACTATTTCTGAATTGTCTCCCCTTGAAAAAGGGCGTGACCCTTCATTTGAACAAGCTTGAATCCCCTTCACCCAAGGACACATTGTCCAAGTTTGGTTGAAATTTGCCCAGTGAGTTCTTGAGAAGAAGATGAAATTGTGAAAAGTTTACGACAACGACGACGACAGAAAATGGACAAATTTTGATCAGAAATGCTCACTTGAGCCTTCGGCTCAGGTGAGCTATAAAGTATGTCACAGTGACCTACTTTTTCATAAATATGTTTTCAGGTCTCAAGATGCATCAACTTACAAGATTTGATGATTCTAAACACCCTCAGTGTCGGAAATAATGGGATTAAATGTTTTAGAAAGGATTAGTCATAAAATTCAAAAAGTAAGTCATGGTGACCTACTTTTAATTTGACGTTGTTCAAGGACCCAAGATGCATCAGCTGACAAAGTTTGATGATCTTTGACCTTATAGTGTCAAAACATGCCTTCAAACCAATTTGAAAACAAACACCCCCAAAATTTAACAAGAGGCCCATGGGCCACATTGCTCACCTGAGCAAATTAGCTAGGTTAAAAGCACAAATCAGAAGGGAGGAGGGGACTTGAATTTTAATACTACTTGAGATTGCCTTCATATTAATATAGCATATGACTTTGCTGTTATTGATAAAAAGATTTTTTTAAACATTTTCTTCCTATATATAACTTTATAATAATTTGAATTTGATTCCCCATTGTTTCCCTCCCTACCCAAAAGGGCCATGATTTGAATAAATTTAAATCTTCAATACATGAGGATGCTTAAATGTCAATAGATGGTTTTCCGTTGAGCTAATTTAAGCAAGAGTTATTCCCCATGGCCGCTATGTTGTAGGGCAACTCTCCCAGATTCCTTCATTATTCAACCAAGTTCAATTTGTTATACTGATTACTGAGGTAAAAGCTAACACTATTTTTCTTACGGAAAAAGTTTTTTTAAAGCCTCTATTAATTCATAAATTTGAGATTGTAAATATTTCCACCCACATATTTCTGGCATGCATGTTTAATATTGGTTGCTCAAAGAGGAAAATTTACTGCTTTGCCCTACAAGAAAGCAGCTAAAGGGAAATAACTCCTAGGCAAACTTTGTCAAAGGAAAACCATCTATATGACTATACATAGCTTTTCTGTTCTTGGGATTTTTTTTCCTTTATTTTTCTATGTATAACTTTGATCCACCATTGTGGATTGTGGTCCCACCTTATCCTTGGGGGTTATGATTTGAACAAATTTAATTCTACCCTACCCGAAAATGCTTCCATATAAATACTAGTATTACTAATCATGGCATTGCTATTCTTGAGAAGATTTTTTTATGTATTTTAATGTAAAACTTGCATCCCTATTGTGGTCCACCCTAACCCTGGGGGGTTATGATTTAAACAAACTAGAATCTACACTACCTGAGGATGATTCCACATAAATGTCACTAATCATGGCTTTGAAGTACATGTACTTGAGAAGACGATTTTAAAAGATTTCCCTATCTAGTCCAATGTAGAACTTTGATCAGCCTTTCTGTCCCCCTTCCCTATCCCAGGGGTCATGATTTGAACAAACTTGAATCTACACTACCTGAAGAAGATTTCACATGAGTTTCATCTTTCCTGGCCAAGTGGTTCTTGAGAAGAAGATTTTTAAAGATTTTCCCTATATACTTCTATGTAAAAGTTTGATCAGCCATTCTGCCCCCCCCCCCCTTCCCTTCCCCTGGGGGTCATGATTTGAAAAAAACTTGACTCTACACTACCTGAAGATGCTTCCACATGACTTTCATCTTTCCTGGC